>NW_026907592.1:5000-91134 GCF_028389875.1 Rhea pennata | reverse complement strand
GAGGGGGGGTCCCTGCCCCCTGGGGGGGTCTCTCCGCCCAGGGTGGGGTCCCTGCCCCCTTGAGGGGGGGTCCCTGCCCCCTGGGGGGTCTCTCCGCCCAGGGTGGGGTCCCTGCCCCCTTGAGGGGGGGTCCCTGCCCCCTGGGGGGTCTCTCTGCCCAGGGTGGGGTCCCTGCCCCCTTGAGGGGGGGGTCCCTGCCCCCTGAGGGGTCTCTCCGCCCAGGGTGGGGTCCCTGCCCCCCTTGAGGGGGGTCCCTGCCCCCTGGGGGGTCTCTCTGCCCAGGGTGGGGTCCCTGCCCCCTTGAGGGGGGGTCCCCTGCCCCCTGGGGGGGTCTCTTCCGCCCAGGGTGGGGTCCCTGCCCCCTTGAGGGGGGGTCCCTGCCCCCTGGGGGGTCTCTCTGCCCAGGGTGGGGTCCCTGCCCCCTTGAGGGGGGGTCCCTGCCCCCTGGGGGGTCTCTCTGCCCAGGGTGGGGGTCCCTGCCCCCTTGAGGGGGGGTCCCTGCCCCCTGGGGGGTCTCTCTGCCCAGGGTGGGGTCCCTGCCCCCTTGAGGGGGGTCCCTGCCCCCTGGGGGGTCTCTCTGCCCAGGGTGGGGTCCTGCCCCCTTGAGGGGGGTCCCCTGCCCCCTGGGGGGTCTCTCTGCCAGGGTGGGGTCCCTGCCCCCTTGAGGGGGGGTCCCTGCCCCCAGGGGGGCTCTCGCCCGGGGGGCGCTGACCCCCCGCCCCCCCAGGTGGTCCTGCTCTCGGCCACGATGCCGCTGGACGTGCTCGAGGTGACCAAGAAGTTCATGCGGGAGCCGATCCGGATCCTGGTGAAGAAGGAGGAGCTGACGCTGGAGGGGATCGGCAGTTCTACATCAACGTGGAGCGCGAGGTGGGGGGGGGCGCGGGGGGGGGCATGCGGGGGGGGGGGCGCGGGGGGGGGCGCGGGGGGGGCGCTGGGCTGGGGGGGCGCTGGGCCGGGGGCCGGACGCCTGGGCCCGAGGGGATCCGGCAGTTCTACATCAACGTGGAGCGCGAGGTGGGGGGGGCGCGGGGGGGCACGCGGGGGGGGGATGTTTTGGGCGGGGGGGGGCAGAGGCCTGGGCCCAGGATTGGCGGGGCGCCCCGTGGCCCCCCCGCAGTGTCCCCACGCCAGAGTGACCCCCCCGGACCATGGGCAGCCCCGGGGCAGTGGGGCCGGCCCCTGAGCGGGGGCACAGGGGCAGCGTGGGCCGCGTGGGGCAGTGTGGGGGGCGTGGGGCGGTGTGGGGCCGTGTGGGGCCGTGTGGGGCAGCGTGGGGCCGTGTGGGGCCGCATGGGGCCGCGTGGGGCAGTGTGGGGGGCGTGGGGCCGTGTGGGGCGGCGTGGGGCCGCGTGGCGCCGTGTGGGGCAGCGTGGGGCCGTGTGGGGCTGCATGGCGCTGCGTGGGGCCGCGTGGGGCAGTGTGGGGGGCGTGGGGTGGCGTGGGGCCGTGTGGGGCAGTGTGGGGCCGCGTGGCGCCGCGTGGGGCGGCGTGGGGCAGCGTGGGGCGGTGTGGGGCAGCGTGGGGCCGCGTGGGGCAGCGTGGGGCCGCGTGGGGCCGTGTGGGGCAGTGTGGGGCCGCGTGGCGCCGCGTGGGGCGGCGTGGGGCAGCGTGGGGCAGCGTGGGGCCGTGTGGGGGCGGTGTGGGGCAGCGTGGGGCAGCGTGGGGCCGTGTGGGGGCGGTGTGGGGCAGCGTGGGGCAGCGTGGGGCCGCGTGGGGCAGTGTGGGGCAGCGTGGGGCCGCATGGCGCTGCGTGGGGCCGCGTGCCCCCCGCTGACGGCGCCCCCCAGGAGTGGAAGCTGGACACGCTGTGCGACCTCTACGAGACGCTGACCATCACGCAGGCCGTGATCTTCATCAACACCCGCCGCAAGGTCGACTGGCTCACGGAGAAGATGCACGCGCGCGACTTCACCGTCTCGGCCATGGTGCGGCGCGGGGCGGGGGCGGGGGGCGCCCGGACGCCTGGGCCCCGCCGCCGCCCCCCCGCTCACCCCCCTCCCCCCCCAGCACGGCGACATGGACCAGAAGGAGCGAGACGTCATCATGCGGGAATTCCGCTCGGGCTCCAGCCGCGTCCTCATCACCACCGACCTCCTGGTGAGGGGGGGCCGGGGGGGCCTGGGGGGGGGGGCCGAGCAGCCGGGGGGGGGCCAGCATCCCGGGGGGCCCGGAGGGCGGGGGGGGTCGGGTCCGAGCAGCCGGGGGGGGGCCAGCATCCCGGGGGGCCCGGGGAGGGGTCCGAGCATCTTGGGGGGGGGCCAGCATCCCGGGGGGCCCGGGGGGAGGGGTCCGAGCAGCTGGGGGGGGGGGCAGCATGCCGGGGGCCGGGGGGGCCCAGCATCCCGGGGGGGGCAGAGGGGGGCCCAGCAGCCGGGGGGGGGGGCGGTGCTGGCGTCCAACGCAGGGGGCCGCAGGGGGCGGGGGGGGTCGCAGCATCCGGGAGGGGCCCTGGTGTCCCGGGGGGGGTTGATGTTCAGGCGCGGGGGGGGCCCGGGGGGGCCCTCGGCATCGGGGCCCCCAGTGTCCGGCCCAAGGAGATTCCCTCTCTGCCCAGCGCCCGGTGCTGCGCGCAGGATGTAGCTCCTTGGCAGAGCGCGGGGCGGTCGGGGCCTCGGCGGGGGGCCCGGCCCCGCCCCCCCCCCCGCCCCCCCGGCCGCCGACAGGCCTCCCCGCCCCTCCCCCAGGAGCCCCCGCCCACAACTGCCGACAGCCCCCCCGAGCCCCCAGGCCCTTGGGGGGCCCCCCTTGGCACTCCCCCACCCCCAGAGCCCCCTGCCCCCCCCAGGCCCCTCTGGCCCTCCCCCCCCCGGCCCCCGCGAAGCCCCAAGGCCATTCGGGGCCTCCCTGACCCCCCCCCCCCCCCCCAGGCCCGGGGCATCGACGTCCAGCAGGTTTCGCTCGTCATCAACTACGACCTGCCCACGAACCGCGAGAACTACATCACCCGGTAGGGCCCCGGCGTCCGGGATGAGGGGCCCCGGCGTCCGGGATGAGGGGCCCAGGCATCCGGGAAGGGGGCCCAGATATCCGGGAAGGGGCCCAGGCGTCTGGGATGAGGGGCCCCGGCGTCCGGGAAGGGGCCCAGATATCCGGGAAGGGGCCCAGGCGTCTGGGATGAGGGGCCCCGGCGTCCGGGAAGGGGCCCAGATATCCGGGAAGGGGCCCAGGCGTCCGGGATGAGGGGCCCAGGCATCCGGGATAAGGGGGGCCCAGATATCCGGGAAGGGGCCCCGGCGTCCGGGATGGGACCCAGGCGTCCGGGATGAGGGGGCCCAGGCGTCCGGGAAGGGGCCCAGACATCCAAGGAGCAAGTGGGGGAGTGAGGGGAGGGGAGGCAGGCGGCTGGGGGGGGGTCGGGGGTGGAGTGGGGGGCCCAGGCATGCGGGGGGCCCTGGAATGGTTCATGGGGGGGGGGGCAGGTGTCTGGGCATGGTGGGGGCTGGGGCGGGGCCCAGGCGTCCGGGCGGGGACCCAGGCGTCCGGGCGGCAGGATCGGCCGCGGCGGCCGCTTCGGGCGCAAGGGCGTCGCCATCAACATGGTGACGGAGGAGGACAAGCGGACGCTGCGCGACATCGAGACCTTCTACAACACCTCCATCGAGGAGATGCCGCTCAACGTGGCCCGACCTCATCTGAGGCGGCCCCGGACGCCGGGGCCCCCCGGACGCCGGGGCCCCGCCCCCCCCACCCCCTTTTTGTTGGCTTTTGAATAAAAACGTCGCTTCGGGGAGGTGAAAAAGGAAATCCCCCGCGGCCCCCCGAGCCGCCCTGTGTCTCTGCCCTTCCTTCGCGCCGGGCGGGCCCAGGCGTCCGGCCCCGCCCCCGCCGCGCCCCGCCCCCGCGCGGGGGGCCCAGGCGTCCGGCCCCGCCCCGCCCCGCCCCTTTTGTAAAGTGTATTTATTGGAACCAAATAAAGGCGAAAATGGCGAAAAGCGAGATGGCTCCGGCGCCTCACTGGGGGCGGGGGCCGCCGCGCCCCTCCCGGACGCCTGGGCCCCCCCGGGCAGCCCCCCCCCCCCCCGGGTCCAGCGTGTCTCGGCCCGTTACCGTGGGGCCGGGGCTCGTCCAGGGCAGGCCCCGCCCCCTGCCAGGCCCCGCCCCCCTGCCAGGCCCCGCCCCCGCCGCAATCTGGAGCCGCGGCAGCGATTTGCAGCTTTTTCTCCACAAAATTTATTTCAGCCACAGCAGCAGAAGGGGCCCAGGTGTCCGAGCCCCGTTTCCCACCCCGCTGCTCCACCCACACCCAGGGGCTCCCGGACGCCGGGGCCCCTCCTTGCTGGGGGGTGGGGGGGGGAGGGGAGGCTCCCGGACGCCAGGGCCCCTCCCAGCTCAGTCCCAGAGCGCCATGGCCAGCGCCTCGCGGATGCGCCGCGCCGCCTGCCGCTGCCCGGGGCCGTCCTGCTCCCGGCCGCCGTCGTCGTCGGTCTCCTCCTCCTCCTCCTCCTCCTCGTCGTCCGCGTTGGCGGGCGCCGTCGGGGCGGCGGCGGTGGCAGGGGGGCTCGCGGCGGGGCGCCGCGGCGGCGGCGGCGGGGGGCTCGGGCGGGAGCCAGCGCGGCAGGCAGGCGTCGCCGCGCGTCTCGCACACGTTGTGCAGGGGTGCAGCAGGCGGCCACCAGCGTGGGCAGGAAGGCGACGTCGGTGTCGTTGCGCTTCTGCAGGCAGCGCCAGCGCCCGCGCAGCCGCCCGAAGGCGCCGGCCAGCACCGCCCCGGCCGCCGCCGCCGCCTCGTTGAAGCGCCGCCGCGGCGGGCTCAGCCCCGCGCCCCGGTACGGCCGCATGAGCCAGGGCAGCAGCGGGTGCCCGGCGCCGCCCAGCAGGAAGCGCGGCACCGGCACGCCGGCCAGGCGCCGCGGCGGCCCCGGCAGCAGCTCGCCCCGCTGCGCCCGCCGGTAGAGCCGGGGAGCCGCGCAGCACCTGGGCGTCGGAGCGGCGCCCGGGGCAGCCCACGTCGATGTCCCAGAAGCGGCCGGCGGCGTCGACGGCCGCCTGCAGCACCAGCGAGTGGCAGCCGCGGCGGTTGTAGTAGCGGGCGGCGTTGTCGTTGGGGCGCGCGGATGGGGATGTGCAGGGCGCCCAGGGCGCCCCGCCATCTGCGGCAGCGCGAAGGCGGCGGCGCCGGCGGGCGGCGGCGGCCCCACGAAGGCGGGCGTCAGGATGGCCACCACGGCCCTCGCAGACGTCGCGCAGGATCTTGCAGACGGTGGAGCGGGAGACGCCGAACTGCTGCTCCCACGGCGCGGTACTCGGTGCAGGCGCCCAGGCGCCACAGCGTCATGGCCAGGCGCACCTCGGCGGGGATGGCGCGGCGCATGTTGGTGTCGCGGCGCTGGATGGCGCCGCGCAGGCCGCCCGCACAGGAAGTCGAAGGTGCCGGGCGCCAGGCGGAAGTTCTCGGCCCACTCGCGGGGGCTGAAGGCCTTGGCGCGCACCGTCTCCCAGAAGGCCGAGCTCCGCGCCTTGCTCCAGAGCCGCCGCTCGCGGGGCGCCCGCGCCAGGGCCGCCGCCGCCGCCAGGGCCGGGCCGCCCGCCGCCGCCGCCGCCGCCGGCCGGGCCCGCAGCCGGCCCAGCCACAGCGCCGCGAAGCGCCGGCGCCCGCGGGGCGCGGGCCTGGCGGCGGCGGGCGGCGCGCCGGCGGCGGGCGGCCTCGCGCAGGCGGCGCCCGCGCTGCAGCCGCACGTAGAAGAGGAGGCAGAGGGCGACGGCGCCGCGGCCCAGCGCCGGCAGCGCCCGCAGGCAACATGGCGCCTCGCGCGCCGCCATCTCGCGGCGCCGCGCCGGGCGGCGGCGGCGGCGGCGGCGGGCACTGCGCAGGCGCGGCGGCGGCGGGGGGGGACACTGCGCAGGCGCGGCGGCGGCGGGGGGTGGCACTGCGCAGGCGCGGCGACGGCGGCGGGAGGAGTGCGCAGGCGCGGGAGCCGCGGGGCGACAGGGTTGCGCAGGCGCGGCGGGCGGCGGGGAGGGGGACACTGGCGCAGGCGCGGCGGCGGCGGGGGGGGGCACTGCGCAGGCGCGGCGGCGGGAGGAGTGCGCAGGCGCGGGGGCTGCGGCGCGGCAGGGCTGCGCAGGCGCGGCGGCGGCGGCGGGAGGGAGTGCGCAGGCGCGGGACTGGCGTCCTGGCGGCGGCGCGGCAACAATACGCAGGCGCGGCGCGGTGGCGCGGCAGCAGTGCGCAGGCGCGTAGGCCACTGTGTGACGCATGCTGAAGCGGTAGTACGCACGCGCGTAGGCGCTTGGGCCGCAGTGCGCAGGCGCGGAGGTGGTGTCCCGGCAGTGCGCAGGCGCGGGGAGGGCGGCCTTCCTGCCGCGTGGGGGAGGGGAGGAAACCAGGCGGGCGGCGGCCAATCAGCAGGCGCGGGCGGGGCGGCGCCTGCGCGCTGGCGCGGTGCAGGCGGAAGCGCGGGGCGAGCGCGGCTGGAGATGGCGGCGCTGCGCGGGTGGCTCGTCCCGCTCCTGCTGCCCGAGCACTGCTATGACGAGCTGCTGGTCCGCTTCAACCTGCTGCACGGTGCGGGCCGCGCCGGGCCGGGGCGGGGCAGTGTCGCGCCGGCGGCCATCGCGACTGGTCACGGGCGGATCGAGGGCGGGGGGGGGGGGGAGTGAAGGCTGCTCCCGCCGCCATGTTGGAAGCGGGCGGAAGTGCCCCGAGGGGGGCAGCGGAAGCCACCGGCGCGGTTGAGACGGGGGCCGCCATTGGGGGGGGGGAGGGGCGAGGAGCCCCCGGCGGCCTCGGTGACCCCCCCCCGGTGACACCCCCCCCCCCGCCGGTAGTGCCCTGCTGAAGATCCTGCTCAGCAAAGCGCTCGGCTACGGCATCGTATCGCCGGCTCCGTCATGGGTGAGGCGCGGCGGAGGCGCCGGGGGGCGGGGAAAGTGTGTGTGTGTGGGGGGGGGGGGCTCCGGTCCGGGTGAGGGGTGCCGGGGGGGGGGCGGGGCTGGTCGCGGTCGGAGGGTCCTGGTGGGGGGGGGGGTCCCGGTCGCGGAGAGCGGTCCCGGTCGGGGTTTGGGGGGTCCCGGTCGGGGTTTGGGGGGTCCCGGTCGGGGTTTGGGGGGGTCCCAGGGGTCCCGGTCCCGGGGCCCGCGGGCGCTGGCGCCCCGCTAGCGGCGCCGCAGTGAAGCTGCCGCAGGTGCTGAGGTGCTGCGGGCCCGGAGCGGCGCCGGCCTGAGCGTCGCCGCGTTGGCGCTGGAGCTGCTGGCGCTGGGCGGCACCGTGGGCTACAGCTGCGCCCGCGGCTTCCCTTCAGGTATGGGGGGGTCGGGGGGGGAATCGGGGGGTCGGGGCTACAGCTGCGCCCGCGGCTTCCCCTTCAGGTATGGGGGGGTCGGGGGGGGGAATCGGGGGGTCGGGGCTACAGCTGCGCCCGCGGCTTCCCCTTCAGGTATGGGGGGGTCGGGGGGGGAATCGGGGGGGTCGGGGCTACAGCTGCGCCCGCGGCTTCCCCTTTCAAGGTATGGGGGGGTCGGGGGGGGAATCGGGGGGTCGGGGCTACAGCTGCGCCCGCGGCTTCCCCTTCAGGTATGGGGGGGTCGGGGGGGGGATCGGGGGGTCGTGGCTACAGCTGCAGCTGTGACTTCCCCTTGGTGGGGGGCAGGGGAGGCAGTTGGGGGGGCTGAAACGGGACCCAGAGAGGGGCTGGGACACGGGGTTTGGGGGGGGGGGGGAGGAGACACCTGGTTCCTTTGGGGTGGGGGCACCTGGACCCCCCCTCGAGGGGGCAGCACCGAGTTGGGGGGGGGGGCACCAGGACTCTTTAAGGGGGTGTTTGGGGGGGGGCAGATACCTAGCGCCCCCCCCCAACACACACACACACCTGACCCCCCCCCCCCGCCCCGCAGCGCCTGGGGTGAGGCGCTCTTCCTCGCCCTGCAGACCGCCGCCATCGGCTTCCTCATCGAGCACTTCGAGGGCCGCACGGGCCGAGGTCGGTTGTGGGGCGCCTGGGCGTGCAGGGGGTGGGGGGCAGGCACCTGCCCCCCCCCCCCGACCGTCCCCCCTTCCCCCAGGGCTGCTGCTCGTGGGGCTCTATGGGGCGCTGCTGGGCGCCCTGGTCTCGCCGCTGGCCCCCCCCGGGCTCCTGACCCTGCTGCAGGCCACCAACCTGCCCGCCGTGGCCACCAGCCGGGTAGGCCCGGACGCCGGGGCCCCTTGCGGGTTGGGGGGGGGGGGGCAGGTGCTGGGACCTGGCGCGGGGGGGGGGGGGGGGGGAAACAGACAGTGGGGCCCTTGGGGGGGGGCGTCCTGGACACTGGGGCCCCTTGGGGTTCGGGGGGGGGGGGGGGCAGCTGCTGGGACCTGGCGCGGGGGAGGGGGGCAGACAGCGGGGCCCCTTGGGGGGGGGCAGATGCCGGGGCCCTGTGGGGTTTGGGGGGGGCCCGGACGCCAGGGCCCCCCTGACCCCCCCCGGCCCCCCAGCTGATGCAGGCGGCCACCAACTGCCGCCAGGGCCACACGGGGCAGCTCTCGGCCGTCACCACCTTCCTGCTGCTGGCCGGGGCCCTGGGCCCGCGTCTTCACCTCCCTCCAGGTGAGCCCGGACCCACAGCAGCCTGCCCCACACCCTGCCCACGGGGCCCAGACCCACGTCCTGCCCCACGGGGCCCAGACCCACATCCTGCCCTTCAGCATCTAGACCTACATCCTCCCCACAGTACCCAGACCGCAGGGCCTGGACCCATGGTGATCAGACTGACAACGTCCTGCCCCACAGTGCCCGGACCCAGAGAGCCATGCCCCATGGCCCACTGACACACAGACCCTGGACCCACAACATCCTGACCCATGGCACCTGGGCCCACAACATCCTGCTCCATGGCCCTGTGATCCATGGCGCCTGGACCCCCAGCTCCCTGCCCCATCATGCCCTGCCCCACGGCACAAACTGCCCCTCGGCCCCACAGGAGACCGGCGACCCGCTGCTGGCGCTGACCTTCGCCGTCTCGGCCGCCTGCAACGGGCTCCTGGCCGGGCAGCTGCTCTACTACTGGCGGGTGCCCCCCGCCCGGGCCAAGGGCGAGTAGGGGCCGCCCCACGGCGCTGCCCCAAGGCCTTCCCCCGCCCCTCCAGCACCAGGGCCGTCAGGAACCTGCCCCACGGCGCTGGGGCCACCCCAGGGACCACACAGATCTCTCCAGCTGTCGGGGGGCACAGTGGGGGGGGGGGGGGGGTTGCATTTCTCCCTCCCCTCGGCCTTCCGCAACGCCTGGGCCCCCCGCGCCCAGCGCAGCAGCAGGGGGAGGCCCGCGCGGGGCCCAGGCGTCCGGGCCCCAATAAAGGTGCGGTAGGGCCCCACCCCTGCTCGCTCTGCAGCTCCGTCTGTTTTTTTTTATTCTTTTTTGTTTTTTTAAATACTGTACAGTGAAAAATAAATAAGGTTGCGGGGCGGCGGCGGGGGCAGCCGGGCCCCGCGGGGCGGCGCTCGCCAAGGCACAGGCTCGGGGGGCCAGGGGCCTAGGAGATGCCGTTGACCAGGGCGGGGGCGGGGCGGCGAGCGGGGGGGCCCTTCGGCGACCCCCCCCGGGCCCCCGGCCCCAGCGGCTCCGGCGTCAGCCGCTGGCGGCTCTGCGACTCGGCCCGCGAGATGTAGTCGGCCACGGTCACTGTGTGGGAACACGCGTGACCCCCCCCCCCCCCCCCGGGGGGGAGGTGAATGCGTGACGGGGGGGCAGAGGGGAACGCACGTTTTGAGTGAGCGACATGGGGGGGTCACAGTGGGGGGGGGGGGCGTCTGTGCGTCGGGCCTGTGCCGCAGGCACTGAGGGAGGACACGCGTGTGCTGCCGGGTTGGGGGGGGGACACGCGTGTGCTACCGGGTTGGGGGGGGGACATGCGTGGGGCGGGCGCTGCGCGTTACCTGGCTGCCGGTCCCGGCTCATGGAGCCGTCCGGGGCGGGAGCCCCGGTTGCGGCGGGCGCCGGCTGCGGTTGCGCCGCTGCGGCTTCGACTCGTCTTCTGCCGGGGGGGGGAAGGGGAACATGAGGCAGTGCCAGCGCCTGACCCCCCCCCCAGCACCCCCCCGGGCCGCTGCCGCCTCCGCTGCCCCCCAGCGCCCCCCCAGGCCATTCCCGGCTCCCCCCGCGCCCCCCCAGGCCGCTCCCGGCTCCCCCCGCGCCCCCCAGGCCGTTCCCGGCTCCCCCGCGCCCCCCCCCCAGGGCCGCTCCCGGCTCCCCCCGCGCCCCCCAGGGCCGCTCCCGGCTCCCCCCGCGCCCCCCCAGGCCGCTCCCGGCTCCCCCCCGCGCCCCCCCACGCTCACCCAGGCCGTTCTCCGCCACCGAGGCGCCGTCGGACTCGGCGGCGCCGTCCATGACGGTGGCGTCGTCGTCGGTGCGGCGGCGGCGGGAGCGGCGGCGGCGGCGGGCACCGGCGGGGGGGGGCGGCCCCCGGCTCCCCCTCGGCGCCCGGCTCCCCCTCGGCCCCCTCCAGCAGGCTGTAGGGGTTGCTGTCGGGGTCCTTGAGCACTGGGCGGGGGGCAGGGGGTCAGAGCCCGGCCGGACCCCCCCCCACCGCCGCCCCCTCCCTGCCGCCCCCTCACCTGAGCTGATGGAGGAAGCGCCGTGCCGGGGGGCAGCTGGGGGGCCGCGGCCCCCGGGGGGGTGGGGGGCGCCGGCGGGGAGGCCCCTCCTCGGGGCGCCCGGCGGGGGTCCCGCTCGCCGCCCGGGGGGGGACCTGGCTCCTGGCGCCGCTCCCCGTCGGGGTCCGAGGTGGTGGAGGCGTCCGAGCCAGGCCCTGCACCGGGGGGAGGGGAGTTGTGGGGGGGATTAGGGGGCTGGGGGCGCAATGTGTGGGGGGGGGGCGCTGCAGGAGCTCATTGGGGGGGCACCGAGCAGCGGGCCTGAGGGGAGCATTTATTGGGAGGCAGAGAGCTGGGGGCTGAGGGGCAGCGGGGCAGCACTGAGGGGGCACTGTGGGTCTTTATTGGGGCACAGAGCAGGGGTGACTGGGGGCACTGGGGGTGTTCAGTGGAGGACATCAGGGAGATAATGAGGGACAGGGGGCATGGGGGGGGACGGGCTGCAGGGCTGTGGGGGGCCAGGGGGATGTGGGGCGCTATGGGGGTGCTGGGGGCATTTTACAGGGGGCCGTGCAAGTGGAGAGGCGGGGTAGGGGTGAGGGGCAGCAGTGGGCACCGCCCCCCCCCCCAGACAGGCGTGCGCGGGTCCGCCGCCCCCCAGGCCCCCCGTACCGTAGGGGCCGGGCGCGCGGCGCCCGCGGCCGCGGCCGCCGTAGCTGCGGGTGCCGTGCAGCGAGGAGGAGGTACTGTCGTCCGTGGCGTAGCCCCGCCGCGCTCGCTCCCGCTCCCGGTCCCGGTCCCGGTCCCGGTCGGGGCGGGCGGGCGGCGGGCGGAAGCCGAGGCCGATCTGCCGGAGCTGCTCGTCGATCTGCAGCCGCTCCAGGCGCAGCTGCTCCACCTCCTGCGGGGGCGGCAGGACCCGCGTGGGGGGGGATCCGCGTGGGGAGGGGGGACCCGCGGGGGGGGACCCAGCGTGGGGGGGGCGGCTGCAGCGCTGGGATCGGGGAGGCGAAGGGGGGCGGGGGGGCTGGTGGTGCTGTGAGGCTGGGGGGGCTGCTGCAGGGCCGGGGCGGCTCTGGGGTGACTGTGGGGTGGCTGCACAGTAGCCGGGCTGCATAGGGAGTGGGGGGCTGCCATAGGGGGGTGGGGGGCTGCCATGGGGCAGCCATGTGTAGTCAGGGGGGCCGTGGGGCAGCCCAGTGGGGCTGGGCGGCCGGGGGGTGGCCATGGGGCGGCCATGGGGGCGGTCAGGGCGCCGCGGGGCGGGTACCTGCAGGTAGGCCAGGTGATACTCCAACAGGGCCTGGGCGTTGCTGATGTTCTCCCGCGTCCCCACGAAGATGAAGGGCACCATTCCCTGGCGGGGGAAGGGGGGGTGAGGACCCCCAAACCAACGCCCTGAGACCCCCCCCACCGGCCCCCCAGTATCCCCACACTGACCCCCCGGGACCACCAACCCCCCCTTACACCCACCCAAATCATCTCTGTGGGTCTCTCAATCTCTCAGTGGCCCTAAGAGCCCCCAAACTGTCCATCCAGCAGCCTGTGGACCCCCAAACTGACCCCCCTTACCCTCCGAGACCCCCCCGGGGCCCTCACCCTCCTCCCGCGGGTTCCTCTTGTCGTTGTCGCCCTCCACGCGGACCCGCACGACGCCCGACTTATCCACGATCTCCTGGATGACCTTCCCGTTCTTCCCAATGACCTTCCCTGTGCCAGGGGGCGGGCGGGGGTCACCCCGTGCCCCCCCATGCCCCCAGGGCTGCCCCGGCCCCCCTCACTCACCAACCAGCCCACGGGGCACCTGCACCGAGTCCTCGGAGAACTCCAGGAAGCTGCGGGCCTGGCGGCACGCCTCGGGGCTCTGGGGGGGTCGGGGGGGGTCAGCGCGGCCCCCCCGCGGCGGCCGGCCCCCCCGGCCCCCGCCCCCACCTCGCCGTAGATGCGGAAGGTGCAGGTGGCCTCGTCGAGCTCGATGGCGGTGACGCCGGGCACCTTGCGGGCCTGCTGGATGTTGGCGCCGTGCGTGCCGATGGCCAGGCCCATGAGCTCCTCCCGCACCCCAAACTCCTCCTGGAAGGCCGAGGCCAGCTGCTTGCTGGTCTGCGGGGGCAGCGGCGTCAGCGCGGGGGCCGCAAGGCCGCCGGGAGCGGCGTGGCGCAGCGCCGCATGGAGCGGCGTGGTGCGGCACGGCGCCGCGTGGCGTGGAGCAGTGCGGCACGGCATGGTGCGGCACAACACGACACGGCACAACACGACACGGCACAGCATGGCGCATCATGGTGCAGCACGGCCTGCAGCAGCGTGGCACAGCACAGTGCTGCGCAGCATGGCACGGAGCAGCACAGCACGGTGTGGCACGGCACAGCGCAACACAGCACGACATGGCATGGAGCAGCGTGGCACAGCACAGTGCTGCGCAGCATAGTACGGAGCAGCACAGCACGGTGTGGCACGGCACAGCGCGACACGGCACAACATGGCATGGAGCAGCGCGGCACAGCACGGAGCAGCGTGGCACAGCACAGTGCGGTGCAGCGCGGCACGGCACAGCGTGGCACGGCGCGGCACAGCACAGTGCGGTGCAGCGTGGCACGGCACAGCGTGGCACGGCACAGCGTGGCACGGCACAGCGTGGCACGGCACAGCGCTCACCTCCAGGTGCTTGGTGGCCTCCTCGTTGCGCGACATGAGCATCAGCTTGGTGCGGATGCTGCGCAGGTGCATGTCGCCCAGCAGCGCCGCCCGCTTCACCGCCGCCTCGCTGGTGGCCTGGGGGGGGGGGCTGTGAGGGGGCAGCAGGGGGGACACGGTGGCGGGGGGGCCGCGCTGGCGGCGGGGGGGCCGCGCGCTGCTCACCAGGATGCAGAGCTCGCTGCTGGCCGCCTTGAGGAAGACGCAGTCGGCCCCCACCCCGCGCTTGAACTCCTTGTGCACGCCGGCGTTGGAGCAGCTGCGGGACGGTGTCGCACTGCTGGGGGCCGCCAGGACCCCGACCCCCCCGCTGCTGCTGCTGCCCGGGGGCCAGGGGGCCGCTGGGGCCCCCTGCCCCGCTACCGCCACCTCCCAGTCCCCCCAAAACCCCGCCTGGGGGCTGAGGGGGCCGCTGGGACCCCCGACGCTGCCGGGGGCAGACCCCGGCCCCCCGCGCCCCCCCCCGCTCACGCGTCCTTGAGGTCCTCGGGCACGGGCAGGCGGTACTGGAAGAAGGTGGCCTTGGTGGCCTCGCGGCTGGGGTTGATGGGCCGCAGCCGCTCCAGGGTGACGATCTCGTTGTAGGTGGCGTCGCAGGCGGCGTACTCGATGACGTAGAACTGGGGGCGCGGGCCGGGCTCAGCGCGCGGCGGGACCCCCCAACGCCCCCGCGGCCGGGAACCCCCCCCCCAATCCCCATGGCCGGGACCCCCAACTTCCCCCCACAGCCGGGCCCCCCCCTCGTCCCCATGGCCGGGACCCCCAACTCCCCCCTGCGGCCAGGACCCCCCCCGTCCCCATGGCCAGGATCTCCCTCGTGCCCATGGCCGGAGCCCCCGAGTGCCCCCCGTGGCCAGGACCACCCCACCTCCACGGCATTGGGCCGGGTCCTCCCAACGGCCCCCCTGGCTGGGATTCCCCCATCACCACGGCCAGGATCTCCCTCGTGCCCCCCACGGCCAGGACACACCCCGTCCCTGTGGCGCATGGCTGGATACCCCCGTCCCCGCGGCGCGCAGGTCAAGACGCCCCCTCACCCCCACGGCCGGGACCCTCCCACGCCCACGGTACACAGCCGGGACCCCCCCCATCCCCACGCCCATGGCCGGGACCCCCCACGGCGCACGGGGGACCCCTGCCACGGTCCCCGACTCACGTCACCCTTCATCATGCGCACGCGGGCCAGCCACCAGCCGCAGGGCTCGTGCTCGTTGGCGCGCGAGTAGACCTGGCCGGGAGGAGACGGCGTCAGCGGGGCCGGCCAGGGGGGACCGGGGGGGGCCGGGGCCGTCGCTCACCTCCACCTCGTCGCCCTCGGCGATCTCCTTGCTGTAGTCGGCCGGCGGCGGCAGGCGGACGTCGCCGAAGGGGATCTGCCGCTCGGGCTGCCAGCTGCGGCGGGCCGAGGCGGCGGTGAGGCGGGAGGGGGCCGTGGCGGCCCCCCCGCGCCGCTCCCCCGCCCGGGGCTCACTTGTTCTCGAAGGCGATGGTCACCGAGTCCTCGTGCAGGTCCCGCACAAAGCCCTGGGAGGAGGGGGGCCACGGCATGGGCCGGGGGGGCCGTGCCGGACCCCCGGCCGCCCGCGGCGCAAACCTGATGCGTCATCGGCCGGTCCGGCGGCGCGCGGCCCCGCGGGGCCCAGGCGTCCGGCGCGCGGGATACCGGCCGCCCGCAGCGCCCCGGGTGTTTTTAGCCTCAGTGGCGGCCGCTGACCAAGAGCCGCCAGGGGGGTGGGGGGCCCGGCTCGGCCCTCCAGGCCCTCGGGGATACCCCAGTGCTGAGCCCTCCGGCCCCCGCGACCCAGGCAGAGCCCCACAACGCCCCTCTCACCCAGAGACCCCCCAAATCGCTCCTCCAGGCCCCTCCTCCCCTCAGCACCGACCCCTCTGCTCAGAGACTCCTCCAAATTCCCCTGAGACCCTCGACGTCCACCCAGAGACCCCCTCCGAGACGCCCCTTCCCTCCAGCCCCCCCAGCACCAGCCCTGTCTTCTCAGAGATGCCCCTGAACTCTACCAAAGAGCCCCAAATCTTCTCAGACCCCCCTCAAGCCCTCAGGGACCCACACAGCACTTGTCAGAAAGCACCTAGCCCCACAGACACCCCAACCTGCTATGAAGCACCCAAAACAACCCCTCACCC
This sequence comes from Rhea pennata, assembly GCF_028389875.1. NCBI lineage: Eukaryota > Metazoa > Chordata > Aves > Rheiformes > Rheidae > Rhea > Rhea pennata. The sequence goes on along the minus strand of NW_026907592.1, from coordinate 75,790 downwards.
CCCCCAGACATCCTCAGGGACACCCCTCGCACCACAGACTTGCCCCCAAACGCCCCTCAGGCCTCCAAACACACTGCAAACTCCAAAATCCCTCGAAGACCCCAAAGTGCTCCCCCAAGACCCTTCCCAGTCCCACAGGCTCCCGAACCCCCTCCCAGAGACCTCCAAAAGCATCTCAGACTCCCCCAAATGCCCTCAGAGACCCTCCTACCTCCCCAGGGCCCCCCCGAATCCCCTTAAGAGATCCCAAAGGGCCCCTCAAAGACCCCCCGTGCCACCCAGACCCCCCAAACGCCTTACAGACTCCCCAGCAACCCCCCGCAGAGCCCAAGCACCCCTCAGAGACTCCGTCAGCCCCACAGGCTCCCCAGCGCCGCTTAGGGACCCCTAAACATCCCTCAAAGGCACCAGCGCGCCCCGCAGACGAGACCCCCAGATCCCCTGGGGCCCCCCCAGCCCCAGAGCCCCCCGGACTCCTCAAAGCCCCTTCGGAGCCCACAAGCGCCGCTCAGAAACCTTCACCCCCTCGACGCGCCCCCCAGAGGCGCCTCGAACTCCTCATCCCCCCCGAGCCCCCCAAGCGCCCCCCGGAAACCCTCCCCCAGCCCCCTCCGGGCCCCGGCGCGCCCCTCGGGCCGCGCCGCCGCCCGCCCGCCTCACCTTGTAGAAGGCCCCGTTGGAGCCGCGCACCTCCACGGGGAGCCCGTCCATGGGCGCCGCCGCCGCCGCGCCGCCGCCGAGCAGGGCCCCGGCGGGGGCGGGCGGGGCCGCGGGCCGCGCGGGCTCCGCCACCGTGAGGGCGCGGGGGGACGGGGCCTGCTCCGACCGCGGCACCGGCACCGGCACCGGCACCGGCACGGGCACCGGCACCGCCCGCCGCCGCCGCCGCCGCGCATGCGCCGCCGCCGCGGCCGCCGCCGCCGGGGCCGCACTGCGCCGGCGCCAACGGCCGCGCGCCCCGCCCCGCCGCCGCTCAGCGCGGCCGGCCAATCCGCGCGCCCGCCGCGCGCGCGGGGACGGGGCGCCACCGCCCCACCTCGGCTCAGCCAATCGGGAGCCGTCGCGGCGCCTCGCGCGCCCTCCCCCGCCCCGCCCCTCGCCGGCACGGCCCCGCCCCACCGCCTCCGCCCCGCCCCTCCCCGCCTCCCCGCCAATGGGGGCTCGACTCCCGCGGCCCCGCCCCCTCCGGACGGCTGCGGAGCCACGCCCCCTTCGCCGTGGCAACCGATCCCCCAGCCGCCACGCCCCTCCCCCGTGCTGGACCACGCCCCCGGGCCGTCGGCCAATCGGCAGCTCGCCGGGCGACTCATTGGCTGCGCGAGGTGGCAGTCAAGGGCTGCGCCGCCGGGCCCCGCCCCCGCAGACCAGCGCTCTCGTGACTCGCTTTATTCTCGCCTGCCCGTAGCGATAACGTCTCTATGCAAAATACTCTGCTCCGCCGGGCCGGGCCGGGCCGGGCCGGGCCGCGCCGAGCCGGGCCGGGCCGCGCCGAGCCGGGCCGGGCCGGGCCGCGCCGCGCCGAGCCGGGCCGCGCCGGGCCGGGCCGCGCCGCGCCGAGCCGGGCCGCGCCGGGCCGCGCCGAGCCGGGCCGGGCCGGGCCGGGCCGCGCCGCGCCGCGCCGAGCCGGGCCGCGCCGCACGCCCTCCGCCCGCGCGCGTACAAATATAGAGATTATATGTACAAAAACTCAAGTCCAAAGGCGACAGCCGGGCCCCCCCCAGCCCCGGCCCGGACGCCGGGGCCCCTGTTGGGCCGGGGGGCGGGTCGGGGGCTCCTCACCCCCCCGAAGCAGGGGGGGTCCCGACCCTCTGCACCACGCGCCGGGGGGCTGCTTTACCCCCCCTCGAGCCCCCCACCGTGGCCAGGAAGGTCCCACACGCGCCGGCCGGGGGGGCCCTGACCCAGCCCTGCCGCCGCTGGGGAGGGGGGTCCAGGGGGCTCCGGCTGCGCTGGGGGGGGGGCTCTGGCCCGCTGGCGGGGATCTCCAGCTGCGCTGGGGGTCTGGCTGTGCTAGGGGACCCGGTGGTGCCCCAGGGGGCCCTGGCCACGCTGGGGGGCCCAGCCATGTTGGGGGGTCTGGCGGCACTGCGGGGGTCTCTGGCTGCGCTGGGGGTCCAGCAGTGCCCCGGGGGGTCCAGCGGCGCTGCAGGGGTCTCAGGCTGCGCTGGGGGTCCGGCGGTGCCCCGGGGGGTCCAACGGCGCTGCAGGGGTCTCCAGCTGCGCCGGGGGGTCCAGCGGTGCTGCGGGGCGATGGGCGCCCCCCGCCCCTAGAGTCTCTCGCGGGCCGGCACCCAGATGTAGGGGCCCGAGAGCTCCTCGATGACCCGCTTCACCTTGTGGTAGATCTCCTCGAAGCTGTCGCCCTCCACCATGGCTGTGGGGGAAGCCGGGGGGTCATCGGGGGCCTGGGGGGGCTCCCTATGGCCCCAGGGATGGTTCTGCAGCTAGGGGGCCCCAGGGGGGCGGGTGTGGGGCCCAAGGGCATGGTTATGGGTCCCCAGGGGGTGATTATGGGCCCCTGTAGGGTGGCTTGGTTGCCCCATGGGGTAGTTATGGGTGCCCAGGGGTTGGTTATGGAGCTCCAGGGGGTGGTTATGGGTCCCCAGAGGGTGGCTGGGGGTCCCACTGGGGCAACTGTTCATCCCCATATTTCCCATGGGATGGCTGTGGGGTCACTGTGGGGTGGCCATAAGTCCTTCTGGTCCCTGTGGGGCAGCTGTGGGTCCCTCCAGTCGCTCTGGGGAGGCTCTAAGTCCCTGCAGGTTGCTATGGGGCAGTTGCAGGGTGGCTGTGGGTCCCCAAGGGGTGCTGTGGGGTGGCCGTGGGTCCCCGCAGGGCACCGTGGGGCAGCTGTGAGACCCCAGGGGCGGTGTGGGGCAGCCGTGAGTCCCCAAGGGCACTGTGGGGCGGCCGTGGGTCCCCAAGGGCGCTGTGGGGCGGCGGCACCCACCCGAGAAGCACTCGGTGAACTCCTGCTCCAGCTTGGTGGCCCGGTCGAAGGCCTTGCGCGCCTGCTCCTCCGTCACCCGCTTGCTGATCTCCCTGCGGGTGCCGCGTGCGAGGGGGCGGGGCTGCCACCGGCCCCGCCCACGGCCGGCCCCGCCCACGGCCGGCCCCGCCCACGGCCCCCAGCCCCAGGGACCGACTTTGCCCTGCTCAGCCTTGCCTCGGGGGCGGCCCCACCCGGCCCCCCCACCCAGGCCCCGCCCACGGACAAGACCCCGCCCCTGCACTCCACAAAGCCCCGCCCCCAGCCCACTACCCCCACCCCAAGCTCCTGTCTGGGGCTGGCGCAGTCCTGCTCAGCCCTGGGGGCGGAGACAGCCAGGCCCCGCCCCTTCAGACCCCGCCCCACAGCACATGGCCCCGCCCCCACAGGGGCTTGGCTCCACCCCAGTCAGCCCCAGCTGGGGGCGGAAACGATCCGCCCCTCCACGCCCCGCCTGGCCCCGCCCATCACTGCCATAGCCCCGCCCCTCCCCGCGGCCCCGCCCCTCCCCGCGGCCCCGCCCCGCTCACAGCACGTTCTCCAGCGACTTGGGGCGGATGAAGATGGCGATGGGGTGGAGCTGGGCAGCCTGGAGCCGCCGCACCGCGTTGGCCGACACGTCCAGGATGCAGTGCTTGCCCTGCGCGCGCCCCACGCGTCACCTCGCCGCTGCCGCCGCCTGCCGCGTCCCCCCCACGGCCGGCGTGTCCCCCCACGGCCGGCACCGCCTGCCTGCCGTGTCCCCCCCACGGCCGGCGTGTCCCCCCACGGCCGGCGTGTCCCCCCCATGGCCGGCACCGCCTGCCTGCCGTGTCCCCCCACGGCCGGCGTGTCCCCCCACGGCCGGCGTGTCCCCCCACGGCCGGCACCGCCTGCCTGCCGTGTCCCCCCACGGCCGGTGTGTCCCCCCCATGGCCGGCACCGCCTGCCTGCCGCGTCCCCCCCACGGCTGGCGTGTCCCCCCATGGCCGGTGTGTCCCCCCCATGGCCGGCACCGCCTGCCTGCCGTGTCCCCCCCATGGCCGGCGTGTCCCCCCATGGCCGGTGTGTACCCCCATGGCCGGCACCGCCTGCCTGCCGTGTCCCCCCCATGGCCGGCGTGTCCCCCCCATGGCCGGCACTGCCTGCCCGCCGTGTCCCCCCCCATGGCCAGTGTCCCCCCACAGGCCGTGTCCCTCCACGCCCCCCCCCAGCCAGTCTGTCCCTCCCCCCCGGCCGGCGCCCCCCGCCCCCCGCGCCCCCGGCGCGCCGCCCACCTGCTCGGCCACCTCGCGCACGGACTGCACGCTGGTGCCGTACAGGTGGCTGTTGTACTGCCCGGCCTCGATGAACTTGTGGCCCTGGATGTCCTTCTCCATCTTCTCCCGCGACGCCACGAAGTGGTAGTCGCGCCCGTCCACCTCGTACTCCCGCTTGGGCCGCGTGGTGTCTGCGGGGCGGCGTGTGGGCCCCCGGGCGCGCCGTGGGGGCCGCAGGGCGCGGGGGGCCGTGGAGGGACACAGAGGATGGGGGGACACGGGATGGGGGACACGGGGGGACATGGGGGGACGGGGGGGACATGGGGGGACACAGAGGATGGGGGGACACGGGATGGGGGACACGGGGGACACGGGGGGACATGGGGGGACACAGAGGATGGGACACAGGATGGGGGACACGGGGGGACGGGGGGACATGGGGGGACACAGAGGATGGGACACGGGATGGGGGACACGGGGGGACATGGGGGGAAATGGGGGGATGGGGGGACATGGGGGGACACAGAGGATGGGGGGACACGGGGACACGGGGGACACAGAGGACATGGGGGACGTGGGGGATAGGAGGATCACGGGGAACGGCACATGGGGATGGAGGGACGCAGGGACAGCACAGGGGACACGGGCACAGGGGCACGGAGCCAGGCCGTGGGCACCAGCACGGAGCCGGGGCACGGCCGGCGGGAGGGCCGCAGGGGCCACCACGTCCCGTCCTGTCCCCGTCCCCATCCCCGTCTTCGTCCCCGTCCTCGTCCCCATCTCATCCCCATCCTCATCCCATCCCCATCCCTGTCCTGTCCCATCCCGTCCCTGTCCCCTTCCCCTTCCCGTCCCCATCCCCATCCCCAGCCCTGTCCCTGTCCCTGTCCCATCCCATCCCCGTCCCCAGCCCCAGCCCGTCCCCGTCCCCGTCCCCATCCCCGTCCCTGTCCTGTCCCATCCCATCCTCGTCCCCAGCCCCAGCCCCGTCCCCGTCCCTGTCCCTGTCCCATCCTGTCCCCATCCCCAGCCCCATCCCCGTCCCTGTCCCGTCCCCGTCCCCAGCCCCGTTCCCGTCCCCAGCCCCGTCCCCAGCCCTGTCCTGTCCCATCCCATCCCCATCCCCATCCTTGTCCCCATCCCATCCCCAGCCCCAGCCCATCCCCGTCCCCGTCCCTGTTCCCGTCCCCAGCCCCAGCCCCAGCCCGTCCCCGTCCCTGTCCCAGCCCGTCCCTGTCCCCGTCCCGTCCCCGTCCCGTCCCCATCCCGTCCCGTCCCCGTCCCCAGCCCCAGCCCCAGCCCCGTCCCCGTCCCTGTCCCAGCCCGTCCCTGTCCCCGTCCCGTCCCCGTCCCCAGCCCCAGCCCCTGCCCCGTCCCCGTCCCTGTCCCGTTCCCGTCCCCAGCCCCGTCCCCAGCCCTGTCCTGTCCCATCCCATCCCCATCCTTGTCCCCATCCCATCCCCAGCCCCAGCCCGTTCCCGTCCCCAGCCCTGTCCTGTCCCCATCCCATCCCGTCCCGTCCCGTCCCCAGCCCCGTCCCCAGCCCGTCCCCGTCCCCTGTCCCGTCCGCCCGGCACCGCACTCACGGGGGACGCAGGACCCGAACTTGTCGGGGAACTCGGAGAGCAGGTCGTCGTTGACGCGGTCCTTGGTGGGGCCCAGGATGATGATGGGCCGGGCGTAGTGCACTGTGGGGCAGCGTCAGCGCCGCCGGCGCCCCGCCCCGGCCCCGCCCCGCCCGGCCCCGCCCCTGCCCCGCCCGGCCCCACCCCACCCAGCCCCGCCCCTGCCCCGCCCGCCCCGGCCCCGCCCGGCCCTGCCGCACCCCGGCCCCCACCCCCACCCGGCCCCGCCCCTGCCCCGCCCGCCCCTGCCCCGCCCGGCCCCACCCCACCCAGCCCCGCCCCAGCCCCGCCTCGCCCCTGCCCCACCCCGGCCCCGCCCCACCCGGCCCTGCCCCGCCCACCCCTGCCCCGCCCGGCCCCACCCCTGGCCCAGCCCCCACCCCCAGCCTTGGCCTGGCCCCCCCCCCCCCCCGCTCACCTTCCATCTGCGTCACCGTCTCGTAGCTCAGCACCGCGTCCTCCCGCCCTGCGGGGACGATGGTGTCACGCCCGGGGCCGCCGACGGGGGCCCCGGCATCCGGGGGGCTCCAGCGTCCGGGGGCCCCGCTCGGCCCCACCACCCCGGCGTCTGGGGGGCTCCAGCATCTGGGGCCCCGCTCAGATCTGTGCCCCCAGGGACCGTGGCGTCCGGGAGGGTGAAGCTGACAGAGGAGCAGGCCGAGCGGGGGACACAGGGACAGGCAGAGGGGGGCACAGGCGGAGGGAGCACAGGCGGAGGGGGCACAGGCGGAGGAAGCAGGCAGCACCCACCTTGCGAGCCCGATCCGGGCACCCGGTCCTGGGCCGCGGGGAGGCGACAGGAGGGGGAGAGAGAGAGAGTGAGAGAGGCAGGGGGGGCGGGGGGGGACGCGGCTGCCCCGCGACGGCCCCGCGACGGCCCCCGCGCTCACCTTGGCCTTCAGCCGCGTCCACTCCCGGCGCTCCACCCTGCCACGGAGAGAGGGCGCAGACGGGTCTCCCAGAGCCCCCCAGTCCCCTCCCAGTTCCCCCAGCCCCTCCTGGTGCCCTGGCGCCCTCTCAGAGCCCCCCAGTCCCCTCCCACTGCCCCCCAGTCCCCTCCTGGTCCCCCCCGTCCCCTCCCACTGCCCCCCAGCCCCCTCCTGGTCCCCCCCCGTCCCCTTCTGCTGCCCCCCAGCCCCTCCCAGTCCCCTCCTAGTCCCCCCCAGTCACCTCCCGCTGCCCCCCAGCCCCTCCCAGTCCCCTCCTGGTCCCCCCCGCCCCCTCCCACTGTCCCCAGTCCCCTCCCAGTCCCCTCCTGGTCCCCCCCGTCCCCTCCTGCTGCCCCCCAGTCCCCTCCTGGTCCCCCCCCAGTCCCCTCCTGCTGCCCCCAGCCCCTCCCAGTCCCCTCCTGGTCCCCCCCCGCCCCCTCCCACTGCCCCCAGTCCCCTCCCGGTCCCCCCCAGTCCCCTCCTGCTGCCCCCAGCCCCTCCTAGTCCCCCCCAGCCCCTCCGGCGCCCCCCACGCCCCCGGCGGCCGCACCGGCGCTTGCTGGGCACGAAGCCGACGTCGTGGGCCTGCCCGTCGGGCAGCACGTGCCGCGCCTGCCACCACTCCTCGTCGGAGGCGTCGAGCACGTGCAGCACGTCGCCGAAGCGGAAGCTCAGCGCCTGGCTCAGGAAGCCGCAGTCCTTGGTCTTGTCGTAGTCGAAGAGCGCCCTGGGGGGGCCGGGCTCAGCGCGGGCCGCGTCCGCCCCCGCCCCGGCACCCGCCGCCGCTGCCCCCCGCCCGCCGCACGGCGTCCCGGCGTCCCGCCGCCCCGGCACCCACCACATCCCGGCCCCCACCGCCCCGGCGCCCGCCCCCACCCGCCCGCCGCACGGCACCCGGCACATCCACATCCACCCCCGCCCCGGCACCCGCACCCCCGCCCGCCCGCCCCACGGCACCCGGCATCCCAGCGTCCGACTGCCCCGGCACCCGCCCGCCCGCACCCCGGCACCCAGCATCCTGCAGCCCCTGCACCCACATCCATGGCCCCCACTCACACCCCACCGCCCTGGCACCCCAGCACCCGGCGTCCTGGCACCCGGCATCCCAGCACCCGGCGTCCACCGCCCCGCTTGCACCCCACCGTCCTGCCGCCCTGGCACCCGGCATCCTGCCCCCCACCGCCCCGACGCCCCAGCACCCCAACTCCCCACCGCCCCGACTCCCTGGCACCCCGACTCCTCAGTGCCCTGACTCCCTGGCACCCCTACTCCCTGGCACCCCGACTCCCCGGCACCCAAGCGCCCCGACTCCCCAGCACCCCGGTGGTCAGACTCCCCGGCGCCCCAACTCCCCGGCGCCCCGACGCCCTGACTCCCCAGCGCCCCGGCGCCCCGATGCCCCAACTCCCCGGCGCCCCGGCGCCCTGACGCCCCGACTCCCCGGCGCCCCGACGCCCCGACTCCCCGCCACCCCGGCGCCCCGACCCCCCAGCGCCCCGGCACCCGCCTCACCGGATGTAGAAGCCGCGCTTGGGGTTGCTGCGCAGCGAGGCGGTGCCCGAGCCCAGGCTGCTGCTCAGCAGCTGCTCCCGCAGGTCGTGGATCTTGGCCTCGAAGCGGCTGTACTCTGCGGGGGGGCAGGCTCAGGCGGCCCCCGGCCGGGGCCCCGGCGGCCAGGCGCCCCCGGGACCCTCCTCAGCCCCACGGCCCCGGCGGCCGGGCGCCCCTCCGCACCCCGCTGCGCCCCCGCGACCCCCCTCAGCCCCACGGCCCCGGCGGCCGGGCCGCGCTGCCTCACCCTCGGGCTTGTACTGGGCGATGATGGTGACGGTCTGGCCGGCGTTCTTGAGGGCCACGGCCGCCTGCTCGTGCGTGGCGCTGCGCAGGTCCACGCCGTTCACCTGCGGGCGCAAGTGGGCGTCAGCGGGCGCTGCTGGCCCGGCCCAGCCCCGTCCCTGTCCCCATCCCGCTGCGCCGCAGGGCCTCACCGAGAGGATCTGGTCGCCCTTGCGCAGCTCCCCGCTGAGGTCGGCTGGGCCCCCCGCCAGGATGAAGGAGATGAAGATGCCTTCGCCGTCCTCCCCCCCCACGATGTTGAAGCCGAGCCCCGTCGAGCCCCGGTGGATCACGATGCGCCGTGGCTCCCTGGGGACGAGGACGCGTGGGGACACCCCCCGGGGACGCCCCTGGGGATGGGGGGCCCCAGGGATATCCCTTGGGGACGCCTGCTTGAGGATGCGGGGGCATCCTGGGATGTGGGGAGAGCTTGGGGCACAGGGACAACCCTGGGAATGTCCCCTTGGGGATGCAGGGACACCTTGGGACACATGGACACAGTATCCTGGGGACAAGCCCTTTGGGAGACTTTCTGGGGGATACTGGGACCCTCTGGGACCTCCTGGGCACGTCCCCTTGGGGATGTGGGGACACCCTGGGACAGGATATCCTGGGGCCGTGCCCTTGGGGACACCTTCTTGGGAACATCAGGACCCTCCAGGATGCTAGGACCTCCTGGGAACAGCCCTTGGGGACAAGGGGACAAGCTGTCCCCAGGGTACCCCTGTGTCCTGGGGATCCTTGGGGCCCCCCGGAGAACCCCCCGGCCGCCCTGGCGCCTACCTGGGCACATCATCTTCGGCCAGCAGGTCCTTGGGGCCGGGCGAGTAGCGGCGGGGGGACGTGGGCGTCATGGCCGGGGGGAACTCGGGGCCCAGGTAGCCCTGGGGGCCCAGCTCACTGTCCAGGTGCTGCGAGTAGGCTGCGGGGACGCGGGGACACGTCAGCAGGGATGCAGGGATGGCGGGGACTCCTCAGCTGGGACACGGGGACGTGATGGCGGGGACACGTCAGCGGGGACACGATCGTGGGGATGGTGGAGACACGATGGTGGGGACAGTGGGGACACCTCAGCCAGGACACAGGGACGTGATGGCAGGGACACATCAGCACTGGCATGATGGCGGGGATGGCGGGGACATGATGGCGGGGATGGTAGGGACACATCAGCGGGGACACGATGGTGGGGACGTGATGGCGGGGACGGTGAGGAGGTGGGAACGCGATGTGGGGGACGGCGGGGACACGTCAGCAGGGAGGTGGGGACACGATGGGGGGGACAGCAGGTGCTGGAGCAGAGGGGACCCACCACAACGGTGTGGGGGACGTTGGGGACCTGCCACCCTGGGGCCGGGGAGGGGGCCGGGGCTCAGAGGGGGACACGGGGGCTCCGGGGCGGCCCCCGTCCCCGGTGTGGCATCGTCCCCGCGCCCCCCGGGGTCCCCGCGCCCGCTCACAGCTGGTGATGTCGGGGGGCGCGTAGGCCTCGCCGAGGAAGACGCCGGCCGGCTTGGCCACCCGCAGGTAGACGACGTCGTAGGTGTTCTTCAGCGCCGCCACCGCGTCCTCGTGCATCACGTCCTCCAGGCTCACGTTGTTCACCTGCCGCCGGCGCCGGGCTGGGGGCCGCCCCGGAGCCCCCCATGACCCGCGAGCCCCGGCCGCCCTGCCAGCCCCCCGGATCCCCCTGCGCCCTCTGCGAGCCCACAGAGCCCCGTGAGCCCCCCACCACCACCCTGCAAAAGCCCCCCGGATCCCCCTGCACCCTCCGTGAGCCCCCAAAGGCCCCCGTGAGCCCCTTGGAGCCCCCCGTGAGCCCCCCACCACCCCACACGAGCCCCCTAGACGTCTGTGTTCCCTGTGCGAGTCCCCCGCTATCCCCTGGACCCCCATGTGAGCCCCCTGTGTGCGCCCCGGTGGCCCCAGGCCCCCCACGGCCCCCTGTGAGCCCCCCCTGAGCCCCCCCGAGCTGCCTGGTGGTCCCAGGCCCCTCGCAGACCCCCCGTGAGCCCCCTGGAGTCCCCCACGAGCCCCCCACAAGCCCCCCGGTGGCCCCAGGCCCCCCCGAGCCCCCCGGGGCCCCCCGCGCGCCCCCGCGCTCACGGCCAGGATCTTGTCGCCGATCTGCAGGCGCCCGTCCTTGTGCGCGGCGCCGCCCTCGATGACCTTGGTCACGTAGATGCTGTTGTCCCCCGGGATGTGCTGGTTGCCCACGCCGCCGGCGATGCTGAACCCCAGCCCTGCGCCCGCGGGGGCGTCAGGGGGCGGGGCCTCGGGGTGGGGCCTAAGGGGCGGGGCCCAAAGGGGTGGGGCCTCCGGGGCGGGGCCTCCCAGGGAGTGGGAGGAGCCCCAGGCTCCAAGGCCCGTCCAGGGGGTCACAAGAGCCCTGGGGCCGCCAGGCTGGGGGGGTCCCTGGTTTTGGGGGAGTCCCTGGGTCTGGGGGGGGTGCAGGGGTCCCCGCTTCAGGGGCCCTGGGGGGCTGCTGGCTCTCGGGCAGCTCCGGGTGTTGGTGTCTCAGGGCGGCTGCACCCCAGGCGGTCCCAGGGGTCCCGGGACTCTGGTGTCGGGGGTGTCGGGGGCCGGTCGGGGGCTGGTTCAGGAGCCGGGCAGGGGCCGGGCAGAGGCCGGTCGGGGGTCCCAGGGGCGGTCAGGGGTCCCAGGGGGCTGGTTGGGGGTCCTGGGGGCTGGTCGGGGGTCCCAGGGGGCTGGTCGGGGGTCCTAGGGGGCTGGTCGAGGGTCCTGGGGGCTGGTCGAGGGTCCTGGGGGGCTGGTTGGGGGTCCTGGGGGCTGGTCGGGGGTCCTGGGGGGCTGGTTGGGGGTCCCGGGGGCTGGTCGGGGGTCCTGGGGGCTGGTCGGGGGTCCTGGGGGGCTGGTCGAGGGTCCTGGGGGGCTGGTTGGGGGTCCCGGGGGCTGGTCGGGGGTCCTGGGGGGCTGGTCGGGGGTCCCGGGGGCTGGTCGGGGGTCCTGGGGGGCGGCTCAGGGCCGCCCCGCTCACCTTTGGGGCCCTTGATGAGCTTCACCTCGACGACCTTCTCGGCCAGGGCCTTGCGGCGCATGACGTAGAGGCGGACGATGGCGCCGGCCTCCTTGAGGGCCTCCACGGCGGTGCTGTGCGTCACCTCCCGCACGTCCACGTCGTTCACGAACAGGATGCTGTCGTTGACCCTGCGCCGCCGGCGTGCGAGTGAGGCGGCCGCGCGTGGGGGCCCGCGCGTGGGGGCCCCGGCCCGCACGGCCTCGCACGGCCTCGCACGGGGAGACACGCCGCCTCGCACGGCCTCGCACGGCCCCGCACGGCCCCACACGGCCTCGCACGGCCTCGCACGGCCTCGCACGGCCTCGCACGGCCTCGCACGGGGAGACACGCCGCCTCGCACGGCCCCGCACGGCCCCACACGGCCTCGCACGGCCCCACACGGCCCCACACGGCCCCACACGGCCTCACACGGCCTCGCACGGCCTCGCACGGCCTCGCACGGCCCCACACGGCCTCGCACGGCCTCACACGGCCCTGCACGGCCCCACACGGCCTCACACGGCCTCGCACGGCCCCACACGGCCTTACACGGCCCCACACGGCCTCGCACGGCCTCACACGGCCCCGCACGGCCCCACACGGCCTCGCACGGGGAGACACGCCGCCTCGCACGGCCCCGCACGGCCTCGCACGGCCTCGCACGGCCTCGCACGGCCCCACACGGCCCCACACGGCCTTGCACGGCCCCACACGGCCTCGCACGGCCCCACACGGCCTCGCACGGCCTCGCACAGCCTCGCGCGGACCCGCACGGCCCCACACGGCCCCGCACGGCCTCGCACGGCCTCGCACGGCCCCACACGGCCCCGCACGGCCTCGCACGGCCTCGCACGGCCTCGCACGGCCCCGCACGGCCTCGCACGGCCCCGCACGGGGAGACACGCCGCCTCGCACGGCCCCGCACGGCCTCGCACGGCCTCGCACGGCCCCGCACGGCCTCACACAGCCTCGCACGGCCTCGCACGGCCCCGCACAGCCTCGCACAGCCTCGCACAGCCTCGCACGGCCTCACACAGCCTCGCACGGCCCCACACGGCCTCGCACGGCCTCGCACGGCCTCACACGGCCTCGCACGGCCTCGCACGGGGAGACACGCCGCCTCGCACGGCCCTGCACGGCCTCACACAGCCTCGCACGGCCTCGCACGGCCTCGCACGGCCTCACACGGCCTCGCACGGCCTCGCACGGGGAGACACGCCGCCTCGCACGGCCCCACACAGCCTCGCACGGCCTCGCACGGCCTCACACAGCCCCGCACAGCCTCACACAGCCTCGCACGGCCCCGCACGGCCTCGCACGGCCCCGCACGGCCTCGCACAGCCTCACACAGCCTCGCACGGCCCTGCACAGCCTCACACAGCCCCGCACGGCCTCACACAGCCCTGCACAGCCTCGCACAGCCCCGCACAGCCTCGCACGGCCCCGCACGGCCTCGCACGGCCTCACACGGCCCTGCACAGCCTCGCACAGCCTCGCACAGCATCGCACAGCCCCGCACAGCCCCGCACGGCCTCGCACGGCCCCGCACGGCCCTGCACAGCCTCGCACAGCCCCGCACAGCCCCACACAGCCCCGCATGGCCTCGCACGGCCCCGCACGGCCTCGCACGGCCCCGCACGGCCTCGCACGGCCTCGCACAGCCTCACACAGCCCCACACAGCCTCGCACAGCCCCACACGGCCTCACACGGCCCTGCACAGCCCCGCACAGCCTCACACGGCCCCGCACAGCCTCGCACGGCCCTGCACAGCCTCGCACAGCATCGCACAGCCTCGCACAGCCCCACACAGCCTCGCACAGCCCCGCACGGCCCCGCACGGCCCTGCACAGCCTCGCACAGCCCCACACAGCCCCGCATGGCCTCGCACGGCCCCGCACAGCCTCGCACGGCCCCGCACGGCCTCGCACGGCCTCGCACAGCCTCACACAGCCCCACACAGCCTCACACGGCCTTGCACGGGGAGATACACCACCTCGCATGGCCCGATGCCACCTCGCATGGCCCCACGCAGCCTCGTACGGCCTCGCACAGAGAGACATGGCACCTTGCATGGCCCCACATGACCTTGCGTGGAGGGGACCGGCCACCTTGTACAGCCCACATGGCCTCGCACAGGGGAACCGATGTCTTGCACAGCCTTGCGCGGCCCCCGCACAACCTTGCCCCACGCAGCCTTGCACTGCAGGACCCACTGCTTCACACAGCCTCGCACGGCAACGCCCTGCCGCCTCGCACAGCCTCGCACTCTGGCTGAGCCCTGCACACTTGCATAGCCCAGCAGCCTTGCGTGGCCTCACATGGTGGCAGGAACCCACAGCACGGCCTGGCACAGCCCAGCATGGCACAGCCCAGCACAGCCTGGCCCGGCGCGGTGCAGCCCAGCCAGGCACAGCGCAGCGCAGCCCTGCACAGCCTGGCCCGGCACAGCGTGGTGTGGTGCAGTGCAGCCTGGCACAGCCCCGCACAGCCCGGCATGGCACGGCCTGGCCAGGCACGGTGCAGCCCAGCCGGGCACAGCCCAGCGCAGCCCTGCACAGCCCGGCATGGCACGGCCTGGCCCGGCGCGGTTCAGCCCAGCCGGGCACAGCCGAGCACAGCCCCGCACAGCCCAGCCTGGCACAGCCCCGCACGGCACAGCATGGCACGGTCTGGCCCGGCGCGGTGCAGCCCAGCCTGGCACAGCCCAGCGCAGCCCCGCACAGCCCAGCCTGGCACAGCCCAGCGCAGCCCGGCATGGCACAGCACGGCACGGTCTGGCCCGGCGCGGTGCGGCGCCTACCTGAGCCGGCCGTCCTGGGCGGCGGCACCGCCGGGGATGATCTTGGTGATGAAGATGCTGGGGTCGTCGCCCACGTGGGGGTTGTCGGTGCCGCCGGCGATGCTGAAGCCCAGCCCCGAGTTGCCCTGTGCCGCGGCGGTCCGTCAGCGTCGGGCAGGGCCGCGGCTGCGGCGGGGGCGCTCAAGGGGGTCCCAGGGGGGTGTTGGGGGGTGCCGGGGGGGCTGGGGTTCTCTGGGGGTCCCTGAGGGCACTGGGGGGGTCTCAAGGGGGGTTCTCTGGGGGCCCCCAGGAGGCATTGGGGGCCTTGAGGGGAGTCCCTGGGGCATTGGGAGTCCCTGGGGGTCCCCAGGAGGTGTTGGGGGGCTTGAAAGGGGTCCCTGTGGTATTGGGGGCTCCTGGGGGTCCCCGGGGGGGGGTCACACGGGGCCCCTGGAGGTCCCCAGGGGGCGTTGGGGGGCTCGAGGGGGGCTCTGGGGCACGGCGGATCTCACCCGCTCCAGCGTGATCTCCTCGTACTCCATCTCGCCCTCGGTGCCGTTCACCTGCGGGACAGGCGCGGGGGGGCGAGGACATGGGGGGCATGGGAGGGGGCACAAGGTGTGCGGGGGGCACGGGGGGACATGGGGAGATGCATGGGGATACGAGGGGCATAAGGGGATTGGGGGCACAGGGAGACATGGGGGGACACAGGGGGCTGTGGAAGGGCTGTGAGGGGGACATGAGGGGCTGCGAGGGGCCATGGGGGACCGCACGGGGCTATGAAGAGCTGGGGGTGTCACAGGGGCTGTGGGCGGACATATGGGGCTGTGGGGGGCTATGAGGAGCTGGGGGGACAGGGGGAGCCGTGGGGGGCCGCAGGTGGACATAGGGGGGCCGAGGGGGCCAAGGGGGCCAAGGGGGGGCCAAGGGGGCCGTGGGGAGTCAAGGGGGTGCGCAGGTGTACATGGGGGGCCAAGGGGGCTATGGGGGACCGAGGGGGCCACTGGTGGACATGGGGGGCCGAGGGGGCTGTGGGAGGTTAAGGGGGCCGCGGGTGGGCGTGGGGGGCTGTGGGGGGCCGAGGGGGCCGCAGGTGGACATGGGAGGCCGTGGGGGCCGCGGGTGGATGTGGGGGGCCGAAGGTGGATGTAGGGGGCCACGGGGGGGGGGGCCGCGGGTGGACGTGGGGGGCCGCGGGGGCCGCGGGTGGACGTGGGGGGCCGAGGGTGGATGTAGGGGGCCACGGGGGGGGGGGCCGCGGGTGGACGTGGGGGGCCGTGAGGGGCAACAGGGGGCTGTGGGGGCCGCGGGTGGACGTGGGGGGCCGCGGGGGCTGTGGGTGGACGTGGGGGGCCGTGAGGGGCCACGGGGGGCCGTGGGGGCCGTGGGGGGCTGCGGGAGCCGTGGGGGGCCGCGGGGGGCCGCGGGTGGCCGAGGACGGCCGCGGGGGCCGTGGGTGGACGTGGGGGGCCGCGGGGGGCCGAGGGGGCCGCGGGTGGACGTGGGGGGGCCGTGAGGGGCAACGGGGGGCTGTGGGGGCCGCGGGTGGACGTGGGGGGCTGCGGGGGCTGTGGGTGGACGTGGGGGGCCATGAGGGGCCACGGGGGGCCGTGGGGGCCGTGGGGGGCCGCGGGAGCCGTGGGGGCCGCGGGTGGCCGAGGAGGCCGCGGGGGCCGTGGGTGGACGTGGGGGGCCGCGGGGGGCCGAGGGGGGCCGCGGGTGGACGTGGGGGGCCGGCGCCCACTCACGTAGGCTGGGGCCTCCAGCGTGTCGGTGTTGACGATGACGGGGGGCGAGTTCGCCTGGGGGCAGCGGGGGGGTCAGACCTCCCGGGCCGGCACCGCCGCATCCCCCCCCCGCAACGGTTACCACGGCGACACCGCGGCAACCGGCCGGGCGGTCGCCATGGCGACGGCGAGATGGGGCTGTCCCCGCCCCCCCTCCCCCCGCGAGACGCGAAGGATGCTGGGAAACGAGGACCCGCCCCCCCCCCCCCCCGGGGGTCCGGCGGCCCCGGGCGGGCGGCGGCGCCGCCCCGTTGTCCCCGCGGACCAGCCGGGCGCGGACACGGCGCGGGGCCGCGCGGGGCCCGGGCGTCCGGGAGCCCCGCGCCCGCGGGGAGCCGCCGCCGCGCCGCCGGCAGCCCGGGGCTCCGCGCCGGCCGGGCCGGGCCCGCGCGCGCCGCGCACACGCGTGGGCCGCACGCGCCACACACGTGGCACGGGCAACGCACCACGCCAGGCGCCCGCGTGGGGCCGCCGGGCCCGCGCGAGCCGCGTGCCGTCGCCCACGCGTGGGACGGGGCCGCAGCGGCCCGCGTGCAGTGGGCGGGGCTGGCGCGGGCGGGCGGGGCCGAGGGGCGGGGCCGAGGGGCGGGGCCTTACCTGGCTGGGCAGGTGGGCGGGGCTCTGCTCCAGGGGGGGGCTGTCCTCATCTTGGTACCGGTACTTCTGCGGGGGGGGGGGGGGGGTCGCCCTCAGGCCGGGCCTCCGGGGCCCCGGCGTCCGGGGGGCCCTGGCGTCCGAGGGGAGGGGCCCCGGCGTCCGCGGGGGGGCCGCTCAGCCCGCGGGGCCCTGGCGTCCGGGGGGGGCGGCGTCCGGGGGGGGCGGCGTCCGGGGGGAGGGGCCCCGGCGTCCGGGGGGAGAGGGGGGCCGGCGTCCGGGGGGAGGGGCCCCAGCGTCCGGGGAGGGGGGCCCCGGCGTCCGGGGGGAGAGGGGGGCCGGCGTCCGGGGGGAGGGGCCCCAGCGTCCGGGGGGGGGGGGCCCGGCGTCCGGGGGGGGGCGTCCGGGGGGAGGGGCCCCAGCGTCCGGGGGGGGGCCCCGGCGTCCGGGGGAAGAGGGGCCCCAGCGTCCGCGGGGAGGGGCCGCTCAGCCCACGGGGCCCCGGTGTCCAGCCCCCCCCCCCGCCCCGCACCGCATGCGCTAACGAAGCAGCCAGGGGCTCCTCGATAATTAATGGAGCAGCGGGACAGAAAGCACAACCCCCCCCCCGAGCTCTTGGGACCCCCCTGCTCCCTCCCCCCCTCCTGGGGGCCCAGGCGTCCGGCGGGGGGGGGGGGCGCTCGGCACTGGGTTAATCTCAGCTGCGATCTGCAGCCTGGCAAATCCGCGGGGGGGGGGCCGGAGGGGATTACGGGGCTAAGCCAGGGGGCGGGGGGCGGGCGCGGCGGGGGGGCGCCCAGTGCTCCCAGCGCCCGCAGTGCTCCCAGGCTGAGCCGTCCCAGTGCTCCCAGCACTCCCAGTCCAAGCTGTCCCAGCGCCCCCAGTGCTCCCATTGTGAGCTGTCCCTGGGCTCTCAGTCCAGCCGTACCTGGACCTCCACTGCTCCCAGTCCCAGTGCTCCCATCATTCCCAATATCCGCAGTCCAAGCTGTCCCAGCATCCCCAGTGCGAGCTGTCCCTGGCACTCCCAGTGCTCCCAGTCCAGCCATACGTGGACCTCCAGTGCCGCCAGTCCCAGTGCTCCCATCACCCCCAATGGCCCCAGTCCAAGCTGTCTCCATATCCTCAGAGCTCTCAGTGCCCGAGCCCAGCGCCCTCAGTTCCTGCTGTCCCAGCGTTCCCAGTCTGAGCCATCCAGGTACTCCCAGCACCACCAGCACCCCAGCCCAGTCCTCCCATTGGCCCCAGTGCCCCAGCCCAGTGCTCTCAGTGTCACAGCCCAGCACTCTGTGCCCCCAGCACCCCAGCCCTGCACCCCCAGCACCCCAGCCCAGTGCCCCACCCAGCACTCCCAGTGCCCCCAGTGCCCCGGCCCCCGCCATCCCCACCTTGCAGCCGAAGGCGAGCGAGAGGCTGCGGTCGCGACAAACCACCCGGCACTGGCAGAGCAGCGGCGAGAAGCAGCCGGGGGGGCGGAAGGGGCCCGAGACCCCCCCGAGCGCTGCCGGCGCCCCGGGGCCGCCGGGCGCCCGGCGCCCGCCCGGCGCCGCCATGGCGCCATGCCCCGGCGCCCTCCCCCCGGATTAAGGGCCCGCGGTAATCGGCCCCGCGCGCGGATTAGCGGCAGGGAGGGGCCGGGCGCCGCTGCCCCCCGCTGCCCCCCAGGCGGGCGCTGCCCCCCCCCGCCATTGCGCCCCCCCGGCCCCCTGTACGCTGCTCGGGATTGACACCCTCTTGGCCACCGAAACCCAACAAGGACTGCCCCCCCCGGCCAGCCCTGACCCCTGACCCCTGAGACCCCGGCCGGTACCGACCCCCCCGGCACCCGTACACCGCCCGGCACTGACCCCTGACCCCTGACCCCCCGGCCGGTACCGACCCCCCTCGGCACCCGTACACCGCCCGGCACTGACCCCTGACCCCTGAGACCCCGGCCGGTACCGACCCCCCCGGCACCCGTACACCGCCCGGCACTGACCCCTGACCCCTGAGACCCCGGCCGGTACCGACCCCCCCGGCACCCGTACACCGCCCGGCACTGACCCCTGACCCCCCGGCCGGTACCGACCCCCCTCGGCACCCGTACACCGCCCGGCACTGACCCCTGACCCCTGAGACCCCGGCCGGTACCGACCCCCCCGGCACCCGTACACCGCCCGGCACTGACCCCTGACCCCTGACCCCCCGGCCGGTACCGACCCCCCTCGGCACCCGTACACCGCCCGGCACTGACCCCTGACCCCTGAGACCCCGGCCGGTACCGACCCCCCCGGCACCCGTACACCGCCCGGCACTGACCCCTGACCCCTGAGACCCCGGCCGGTACCGACCCCCCCGGCACCCGTACACCGCCCGGCACTGACCCCTGACCCCCCGGCCGGTACCGACCCCCCTCGGCACCCGTACACCGCCCGGCACTGACCCCTGACCCCTGAGACCCCGGCCGGTACCGACCCCCCCGGCACCCGTACACCGCCCGGCACTGACCCCTGACCCCTGAGACCCCGGCCGGTACCGACCCCCCCGGCACCCGTACACCGCCCGGCACTGACCCCTGACCCCTGAGACCCCGGCCGGTACCGACCCCCCCGGCACCCGTACACCGCCCGGCACTGACCCCTGACCCCTGAGACCGCGGCCGGCACCGACCCCCCTCGGCACCCGTACACCGCCCGGCACTGACCCCTGACCCCTGAGACCCCGGCCGGTACCGACCCCCCCGGCACCCGTACACCGCCCGGCACTGACCCCTGACCCCTGAGACCCCGGCCGGTACCGACCCCCCCGGCACCCGTACACCGCCCGGCACTGACCCCTGACCCCTGAGACCCCGGCCGGTACCGACCCCCCCGGCACCCGTACACCGCCCGGCACTGACCCCTGACCCCTGAGACCGCGGCCGGCACCGACCCCCCTCGGCACCCGTACACCGCCCGGCACTGACCCCTGACCCCTGAGACCGCGGCCGGCACCGACCCCCTCGGCACCCGTAAGCTGCCCCGCCTCTACTACGGCTCCCCGGCAGCCGAGGGCCCCGGGGCTGCGGGGGGGGGGGAGGGCGGAGGAGGTCCCTCAGTGCCCCGAGTGACGTCATCCCGCAGGTTCCTCCCCGCCCCGTACCTGTTGCCGCGGCAACGAGGAGCGCGAAGGGGTTAACGGGCGGGACCGGGGCGCGGGGGCCGCGGCGGCGCCTGCGCATGCGCGGGGGCGGAGAGCGCACGTGGGGGGCGGGGCCGGCCCCCCGCCACCGCCTCCAGCCGCCGTTGCCGGGCAACGGCGCGAGCCCGCGTCGCCCGGCAACGGGAGGGACCGCGTCGCCTAGCAACGGGAGGGACCGCGTCGCCTAGCAACGGGAGGGACCGCGTCGCCTAGCAACAGCACGGGGTGGGCAGAGGCACCGGCACCGACACGCGTGTGCGGACACGGACACAGCACCGGACGTGCCCACGTGAGCACGGCACCGGCACACGTGAGCGGCAAGGCCAGACTCGTGTGGGGACTCGGAACCGGCCACCGGCCGGACACATGTGCGTGGACACGGACACGGGCCTGTGTGCGTGGACACAGCTCCGACACGCGTGTCCCTGTGCCAGCTCCACACTCGTACGCGTACGGCACTGGCCCCAACACATGTGACTGTGCACCAGCCCTGCTCCTGCATGTGTGTGCACACGGACACAGCACACGCACAGGTGTGACCGGATACAACGCGCACACGGACACAGTGTGCACACATGCGGGTGGACCTGGTCGGGCGCGCACACACATGTGCATGGACACGCCATGGTGCCCTCCCCGCCCCACACACACTCCATGCCACACACAGGCTGCCCAGCACACGCAGCCCCAGCCCCGCGCAGGCTGGGGGCAGCAGTTCCTGAAACACCCCTGGAGTTACCCTGTTCCCATGGTGATGGGGAGTTGGTGGAAAAAGGGAAACAGGCAGAGAGACAGGTGTGTGGGTGCACATGCATGTGCACACACCACCAGGCAGTGATGGTGGGCAGCTGCCCGGGCCAGCCGTGCACGCGGGACCACAGCGGCAGCTGCCACAGTCAGCACAGCCGCGCACAGCCACACACAGGCACTTCCTTGCATGTCGCCGCGCAGCCCCCACGCACACGCACGGCACCATGGCAACCCGCGCACACGCACCGCCACATGCGGCCGCCCCCTCACCGGGGGATGTGGGGGACGGCTGTGTCCCCCCAGCAGCCCAGTGCCATAGACACCTACAGCTCCGCAGTGGCAGAGAGACCCTGGCCCACGCTGCAGACACCAAGGCCTCCCCCGGCACAGAGACCATGAGACCGTCAGCACCACAGAGAGCTACTGCTGCCCCCCTGGGGTGCCAGAGTGGCCTGGCCCCCTGGCAGTCCCCTACTCCAGTGCGACACCAGAAAAACAGAGAGAAGCCCCCCCCCCGTGCTACAGAATACTCCCCAAGTACCATAGAGAGGACCCCCAGCACCCCAAGACCAGCGAGTGGCCTCCCCCAGGACTCCCCCCATACCATAGAGAGCCCCCCCACACCGCAGAGAAGGCCCCCACCGGTGTCATAGAGTGCTACACAGTTCCCCCTCCCTGAGTATCATGCAGAGGGTCGTCAGACCACCAGTACCATAGAGAACGGCCCCAGGCCCCAGTGCCACAGAGTGTTCCCCCAGACTCCACAGTACCATAAAGATGTTCTCCCCCTCAGCACCACAGAGTGGTCCCCTCAACCCTCAGGACCATAGAGAGCCCCCCCCAGGACCTCCGAGTGCCCTCCCCAGGCAACCGGGAGCATAGAGAGGCCCCGCAGGACCACAGAGTGCCCCCTTCTGAGCTCCAAGACCATAGAGAGGCCCCAAAGGACCACAGAGTGGCTCCCCCCGACCCCCAGGACCATAGAGAGGCCCCGCAGGACTGCAGAGTTGTTCCCCGATGCCCAGGACCATGGAGAGCGCCCCCAGCAGCCCAAGGACCACCGAGCGTCGCCCCTGCCCCCCCTCCAGGACCACAGAGAGCACCCCGAGGACTCTAGAGAGGCCCCCTAGAGCCCCCCCGCGACCCCCAGGACCATAGAGAGCAACCCCCAGGCTCCCCCAGGACCAGAGAGCCCCCCCGGGACCCCAGAGTGCCCCCCGACCATAGAGAGCCCCTCAGCACCACGGAGAGCGCCCTGCATCACCATAGAGCTCCCCCCGCACAGGACCATAGAGCGGCCCCCGCCGCCGCATCGCGGCCCGCGGCCGCAGCCGGCCCCCGCCGCCCGTCCCGGCCCCGGCATCCCCGCCGCCCCCGCTCCCCGCGGTACCTTGGTGGTGACGATGCAGAGACAGTCCATGGCGGCCGGGGCCGGGGCCGGCGCTCATGGGCCGCCGGGGCGGGCGGGGGCTGGGCCGGGGCCGCCCGGGAGCGGGGCCGGAGCGGCGGGAGCGGCGGCGGGCGCGGCGGGGGGCGGCGGGGAGGGAGGGAGGGAGAAGGGAGGAGGGAGGGAGGGAGGGAGGGGGCGGCGGCGGCGGGGCCGGGGCGGGGGCCGGGACGGGGGCCGGGGGCGCCGGGCCGGGGCGGCGGAGGCCGCGGGCGCAGGACGCGGGGACGGAGGCAGCGGCGGGCGGAGGCGCCGGGGCGGGGGGGGCGGGGCGCGGGGCGGGGCGGGGCGGGGGGCGCTTAACCCCTCCCCTCCCGGCACCGGCGGCTGCGGGAGCGGCGGGGGCCCGAGGGGGCTTGTGCCCATGTGAGGGCCCGGGGTCGTGCGGGGGGGCGAGGGGGCTCGCGGCGCCCGTGCGAGGCCCCGGGGTCGTGCGGGGGGACGAGGGGGCTCGCGGCGCCCGTGCGAGGCCCGGGGTCGTGCGGGGGGGCGAGGGGGCTCGCGGCGCCCGTGCGAGGCCCCGGGGTCGTGTGAGGCTGCAGAGAGGCTCCCAGGCCCCAAGCGAGACCCCGAAGGCCTCGCATGGGGCCGCGGCCGGGCCCCACGCGGAGGCTCCGGCGGAGGGAATGGCGGCGGCGGCCTGCATGGGCACCGGCGCACACACGTGTCCTGCACTGGGAGGACATCAGTCCTACCCCAGGAGCACACGTGTGTCCCACGCCTGGAGCACATGTCCTGCACCCAGCGCAGATTCGTGTCCCACACCCAGAGCACAGGTATGTTGCATATGCAGCGCACGTGCATGTCCCGTGCCTAGCGCATGCCTGAAGCACACGCACGTCCCGTGCCAGGAGCACACGTGTCCCATACGCAGCACAGATGTCACACACGTGGTGCACATGCATGTCCTGCGCCTGGAGAACATGTGTGTCCCACACCCAGAGCACAGAGGTGTTGCACACACAGTGCACACGTGTCTTGCGCCTGGAACACACGTGTCCCATGCACACGCGTGTCGTGGTGTTACCCGGGGCTGGGGGGACACGGGGGGGGCCTCCGACACCGCCACCTCGTAGCTCTCCTGGATGTCTGCAGGGATCTGGGAGTGAGCCCGGGGACCCCCGGCCCCCCTCCGCCCCAGGCCCCCCCACGGGCCCCACCACCCCCCCATGGGCCCCCCAAGCCCTCTCATGCCCCCCAGATCCCCCATGGGCCCCCCAAGCCCTCTCAGGGCCTCCCTGCCCCCCCTCTGCCCTAGCCCCCCCCATGTGCCCCCATGGGCCCCCCAAGCCCTGTCATGGACCCCCGGCCCCTCCATGGGCACCCTATTAACATAGATTAATGCTAATTTTATCTCCACCCATGCAGGCCCCTCCCCAAAGCCCCTCCCCTCAGGCCCCGCCCCTCCCCGAAGCCCCCCCCCGGCTCCCCCAAGTACTGAGCAGGGCCTGGAAGAGGCGGCTCTGCAGCACCCCATAGCCCCCCCAGTCCCCCCATAGCCCCCCAGCACCCCATAGCCCACCCCCCATACCGAGCAGGGCCTGGAAGAGGCGGCTGTGCAGCACCCCATAGCCCCCCCCCAGTCCCCGCATAGCCCCCCAGCACCCCATAGCCCCCCCCCATACCGAGCAGGGCCTGGAAGAGGCGGCTCTGCAGCACCCCCAGGAGCTGCTGTGCCCGCAGCCGCAGCGGCTGCTCCAGGGCCTCCTCCAGCCGCCGGCGCCCCCCTGCCGAGCACCCGCCGGGGGCAGGGTGAGCGCGCGCCCCATAGGCCCCCTGCCCCCCTGCCGGGCACCCGCCGGGGGCAGGGTGAGCGCGCGCCCCATAGGCCCCCTGCCCCCCTGCCGGGCACCCGCCGGGGGCAGGGTGAGCGCGCGCCCCATAGGCCCCCTGCCCCCCTGCCGGGCACCCGCCGGGGGCAGGGTGAGCGCGCGCCCCATAGGCCCCCTGCCCCCCTGCCGGGCACCCGCCGGGGGCAGGGTGAGCGCGCGCCCCATAGGCCCCCTGCCCCCCTGCCGGGCACCTGCCCCACGGACCTGCCACCCCACGGACTCCCTGGCCCACTGACATGCCCGATGGACCCGTGGACCCGCTGCCCCACGAACCTGCCCCCCCCACTGCCAGGCACCCGCTGGCGGTCAGGGTGGCCTGTACCCCAGGGACCTGTCACCCCACAGACGCAGCACCCGTCCCTGGGCACCCACGGGGCATCGGGACCCACAGCCCACGGAGCTGCCTGCCGTTGGCTCGCTGCAGGCCAGGGCTCACCCACAACCCCCATCTCAGGCATCCACCGACCCATGGCCTGGGGCACCCACAGCCCCCGATCCTGCAGTAGGGCCCCCTGGCCCTGTGCCCCACCCGCCGTGGGGCAGGGCCCCGGCCCCTCACCCTGCTGTGCCCGTGGCATGTCCGGGAGGCTGCTAATCGCCTCTGAGCCGCCCGGGGCTTAGCGGGGATTTGGCCCCCCCGCGCCCGGGGCACGGCGGGTAGCGTAGTCCGGCCATGGGGCGGACCCACGGCCCGGCGTGGGGGAGCCGCGCGCCGCCCTGCACCGGCCCCCCGGGTGCCGCAGCGGGAAGCGGTAGATTAAGGCGCGAGCTGCCGCCAGCCAGCGTTCCCACAGTCGCCGTTTATTAAGCTGCGGTAATTAATCAGGCAGGAACTGCAGCGGGGCCGGGGGAGCCGCTGCCGGGGGCAGCAGGGAGGCCCCTCGGGGCCTTGAAACCGCCACCTGGATGAGGGGGGCCTCAAAACTGCTGCTGGGAGGGGGGAACCCCGAAACCACTACTTAGATAGGGGAAGCCTCGAGGTCACCCTGGGGATGGGGAGGAGCCTCAAAACCACCACCGGGAGGGGAGCCTTGAGACCACCACTGGGAGAGGGTGGAGCCTGAAAACTGCCACAGGGACAGGAAGGGAGCCTCAAAACAGCCTTTCTTAGGCACCAGGGACTCTAAACTACTGCAAATGTGTAGCAGGAGGCTTCACCTTTGCCCCACGGAGTGTAGAAGGGGCCCTGCACACTGCCAAAGGTGAGGGGCAGCAGCACAAGTTCCCCCCCCCCCCCAAAAAAAATGGGGGGAGACCTGAAAACAGTCACCCCAGCCTGGAGCAGGGGGGGCTTAAGGCATCACTGTGAAGCGCAGGAGCAGCCCCAGGGCCCCCAGCAGAGGCTGGGGGGCACACGCAGGGGCTGGGGTCAGAAGCCCAGGGGGTTGGGGGCCACGACGCCGCCGCTCTCCACCACGGCCCGCGAGATGGCCCGCAGGTTGCGGAAGGTCTGGCGGGAGCTGTCGGCCGTCAGCGCGCGCAGGGTGGCCGAGACCCGCTCGTGGGCCTGGGGGAGACATGCAGGGGTGAGCACGGGGCACCGTGGAGCAACAGGGCCGCCCCACATCACCCCACGCCACCCCACCGCTCACCTCCTGGCACCAGGTGTCACAGAGGAGTCGCTCGTGCTGCGCCGTGGGGAGCCCCTGGCTCAGCGCCCGTGAGGCCCTGGGGGAGGACGGGAGGATGAACCGGGCCCCTGGGTGTGGGGCTGCGCTGACCCACGGCCCTCCGACCAGCCCCCCACTTGTGGGGCTGCACTGGCCCCCTGGCACTGGTACCTGGAGAGCACCACAGCCATGGCGTAGATGTCGATGGCAGCGTCAGCCACTCGCTTCAGCACAAACTGCTCATCTAGGGGGGCAGAGCAGAGGGCGTGGGTCCGGGCCGAGCCCCCCACGCTACCCCCCAACACTGCCCCCTCGCTCACCCACGATCTTCTTCCCATGCTTGAGCAGCAGCGTGTCAGCTGTCTCCGCAAAGAGGTCCAAGCACTGAACGGTCTGGGGCAAGGCGGGGGCGGTCAGTGACGCGTGGGGCAGTGCCCCACATGGGTGCCCAGCCCCCCCCCCCCCCCACCTCACCTTGTGGGCACTGTCCTGCAGGTCAGGGTGCACGTGCTCACGCAGGGAGAGCCCCGAGCCCAGCCCCGCTTTCCTGGGGACAGAGAGGGGGGTGAGGGCACCTGCGCCACCCCCCTGCTGCAACCCCCAAGCTGGGGGGCAGGAGGGGGGGGCTGGTACCTGCGGAGGCGCCGGGCAGCTTCGCCCGCCAGGAGACCCGCGTTGCCCAGCGGCTGCTTCAGGGCCTTCTGCAGCCTACGGAGCTGGATGCCGAGGAGCTGTGGGGACGGGGGTCAGCGTCGGGGGGCAGCTGGGGGCTCCCGCCCCCTCTGCCCCCCCCCCGTCACTGCACCTTGCCTGGCCCTGGCCTCACTAATGGCATCGCCACAGCCAATGCCCACTTATGGGGTGATCCCAGCACTGTCAGTATCCCCCAGTAACCCCTGTCCCCATACCCCTTGTACAGGGTGATCCAGTATCCCCCATTAACCCTAATCCCCCTACCCCTACATGGTGGAGGGGGAGCCTAGCATTCCCAGCACCTCCCAGTTACACTCACCTCGGCATCCGCAGCACCCCCAGCAGTCCCCACCCCAGCAGCCCCCACCCCAGTGCCCCCACCCCAGTGGCCCGCGCCTGGCACCTGGAAGCCGTTGAGGGCCACGAAGAGCCGCAGGATGTCGTTGGTGCCCTCGAAGATGCGGAAGATGCGCAGGTCCCGCATGACACGCTCGACCCCCGCCTCCTGCCATGGGGAGCATCAGGGGGAGCCGGCGGGCGCAGGGGCACCCCGCGGGCTGGGGGTGCTGCTGGGGGGCACCGCCAAGGGCCAGGGGATGCCCCCGAGGGCTGGGAGGTGCTGCCAGGGGCCAGGACTCACCTTCATGAAGCCCATCCCCCCCATGAGCTGGATGCACTCATCCGCCACGGTCCAGGCCGCCTCCTGCCCCGGAGACGGGTGTGAGAAACCCTTAAAAACCCTGGAGGGACCCTCCGGAAACCCAGAGACCCCCAGGAGACCCCTGTCTCCCCGCTGCCCCACTCACGGAGCCGAAGATCTTGCTGATGGCGGCCTCGATCTGGAAGTCGGGGGCGCCCCGGTCCATGTTGGCGCTAATGGCATAGGCCATGGACTGCGTGCAGAGGGGGCTGCCGTGGGGCCGGGGCTGCCGTGGGGCTGGGGGGGGCCCAGCCTGTGCATCCCCCCGGCCCCCCCGTGGGGTCCTACCTCAGTCACATATTGCAGCAGGGCCATGCGCGCCAGCTTTTCCTGGATAGCCCCAAAATTGTGGATCTTGTCCCCAAACTGGGTGCGGTTGGCAGCGTGGTCCACCTGGCAGGGGTGGGGGGTGAATAGTTGGGGGAGCCACAGGGAGGCAAGGTCCTGGGTGCTCCCAGAGAGGTCTGGGGGTCCTGGGAAGGTTCAGAAGTCCCAGGGAGGTCTGTAGGTCCTGGCCAGATCCCAGGGACATTTAGGGATCCCAGATGGCTCCTAGGGAAGCTCTGGGGGTCCCAGCGGTCTCCCAGGTGGGTCCAGGGGTCCCAGGGATGCTCAGGGGCCTGGTGGGCTCCTGGGGAAGTCTGGGGAGCTCCCAGGAAGACCCAGGGGGCCTGGTGACCTCCTAGGAAGGTCTGGGGGTTTCTGCGGGTGGCCAGGAAAGGCCAGGGGTCCTGGAGAGACCTAGGAGTCTCAGGGGGTTTCTGGACAGGCTTGATGCCTGCAGAGGTTCAGGGGGTCTGGGCAGGCTCCTGGGGAGGTTTGGGGGTCCTGGCAAGCTCCTGGGCTGGTTCGCAGGTCCCAGGGAGGGTTGGGGGACCCTGGAGGGTCCTGGGTGGGTTTCAGGGGATCCCGTGCGCCCACACTCACAGCTTTGGCCAGGAGGCCCCGCATGGTGCCGGCCAGTGCTGCGGCCATGCCGAAGCGCCCGTTGTTGAGGATGTTCATGGCCACCTTGAAGCCGGCGCCAGGCGCCCCCAGGACATTCTCCACGGGCACCCGGACGCCCTCGAAGTGCACCTCGGCCGTGTTCGACGCCCGGATCCCCATCTTCTTCTCAGGGGGACCGCTGGGGGCCGAGCAGGGGTCAGCACCTCAAAAACTGCCCTCGTTCGCCACCGAGACGCAGCCAGAGCTCGTGGGCGACTCACTGGGTGACGCCGCCGAAGGCCCGCTCCACGACGAATGCCGTGATCTTGTCCTTCACCTCGCCTGTCGCCTCGTCGCGCAGTGGCGTCTTGGCGAACACAGTGAAGATCTCTGCCAGACCCCCGTTGCTGCAAGGGGTGTGTGTGGGGGGGGAAATGGAGGCAGTAAGGGGACCCCGTGCCGCCTCCATCCCACACCCTGCCGCCCCCCAGCACCCACCTGATCCAGATCTTGCTGCCATCCAGGGTGTAGTAGGTGCCGCAGGGGCTGAGCTGGGCCCGTGTGCGGATGGAGGCCGCGTCTGAGCCGCTCGCTGGCTCCGTCAGGCAGAAGGCGGCCACGGTCTCGCCTGGAGAGGAGAGTGGCAGCAGGGGGGGCTCAGGGCTCCTGCCAACCACCCAACATCCCCCCCTAAATCTGCCCTGCACCCCCTCACCGGTGGCCAAGCGGGGCAGGTACTTCTTCTTCTGAGCAGGGGTGCCATAGAGCAGCAGCCCCTTGAAGCCGATGGACTGGTGGGCGCCCAGCGTGATGCCCACACCCAGGTCGTGCAGCCCCACGATCTCCACCAGACGGGCGTACTGTGGGCAGCCGGTGGTTGGAAGAGTCCCTGGGGCAGGGGGCAAGGGGGTCCCCAGGGTACAGGGAAAGCTGTGGGGGACCCCTGGGGGGGGAGGAGTGCCGGGGGGCACAAAGAGGGTTGTGGGGTGGTCTTAGAGGTCCCCAGGACATGGAGAGGGCTGTGGAAGGTCCTGGGGAGTGGAAATAAGTCCCTGGGGCACACAGAGGGCTGTAGGGGGTCCCCTGGGTTCACCAGGACATGGGGAGGGCTGCAGGGGGCCCCTGGGGGAGGCAAACGGGTCCCTAGGACATGGGAGAGATATGGAGGGGCAGGCTATAGAGGCGGGTGCAGAGCATCTCCAGAAGACCAGGGGGTCTCAGAGGCCCAGGGAGGGCTGCGGGGGGGGGTGGTGCCAGGGGCCGGGGGAAGGGGTCCTTGAGGCAGACAGAGAGCTGTTGGGGACCCCTGGGGGTCCTGGGGGCTTGGGGAGGGCTGCAGGAGGGTCCTGGACCTGGGTCCAGGGTCCCGGGGAAGAAAGAAGGGGACAGAGCTGGGGAGGCCTGCCCAGGGTCCCAGGAGGGCAGAGGGGTCCCGGGGAGCTCATGGATAGTCCCAGGAAATGAGCAAATGCCAGGGTGGAGGAACACCGCGGGGGAGCGGGGGGGTCTCACCTGGGTGTTGGTGAGCCCCAGCCCCCCCAGCTCGGCAGGGATCTGCAGCCCGAAGGCCCCCAGCTCTTTGAGGCCCTGCATGGTGCCGTCCTCCACGCGCTCCAGTGCGTCGTTCTGCGCTGGATCGTTCACCTCCTGGCGGGGGCAGGACGACAGAAAACAGGAATTGGCCCCGCGGGCGAAGGCCACCCCGCGCCCCTCCCCCCCTCCCCCCCAAACCTGCCTCGAAGAAGCGGGTGACAGGCCCCACGAGCTCCCGCAGCGTCTGGGTCTGCTCTTCGCTCAGCACTGCAGAGACCAGAGGCTTAACAAAGCTGGGGGGGGGGCGTCGGGGGAGCCCCAGGACTCCCCCCCAGGATCCCCCTCATTCCCATCCCGGGACCCCCCTCCCCGTCCCGGTACCTGAGGGATACGGGAAGACCTGCTCGGCACTGAGGCGCCCCAGGAACATGCCCACAGCGAAGGACTTGGACTCCTGGGAACAGAAGGAAGCGGTGGAGGGGACCAAAGCAGCGGGTACGGGGGGCAGGCTGCACCCCCCAGGCAGCCCTGCCGCAGCCCCCGGCTCACCTCCGGGATGGACGGGCTCTTGGCGGCGGCAGGCGCTTCCGTCGCCGCTCGGACTCCCGCTTTGTGCGGCACGGCCTGGAGAGAGGCGTGAGAGCACCCATCGCCATCCCTGCCCCCCCCTAGGGACCCCAAAACTGCTGCTGGGGACCCCCAGCACCTTACAGGGAACCCCAAACTGCCACTGCGGACCCCCAACCCCCCACAAGGACCCCCAGCACCCCACAAGGGCCCTCAAACTGCTCCTGGGACCCCCAACCCCCCAACAAGGACCCCCAGCACCCTACAGGGACCCCCGAGC
The DNA here is from genome assembly GCF_028389875.1 of Rhea pennata. Taxonomy (NCBI): domain Eukaryota; kingdom Metazoa; phylum Chordata; class Aves; order Rheiformes; family Rheidae; genus Rhea; species Rhea pennata. The sequence continues at coordinate 45,498 of NW_026907592.1, read as the reverse complement.
TGCCATCGGGGACCTCCGAGCCACCCCCAGGACACCCAGCACCCTACAGGGACCCCCAAGCCACCGTCGGGGACCCCCAAGCCCCCCCAAGACCCCCAGCACCCTACAGGAACCCCCGAGCTGCTGCCGGCGACCCCCAACCCCCAAGGGCCCCTCAGCACCCTACAGGGACCCCCGAGCCGCCGTCGGGGACCCCCCACCCCCCGCTCCCAGCCCCGCCCCCGCCCGTCACCCTTCACCCAGTTTCCGTCTCGCGCCCTTTGCCCCAGTTTCGGTGCGGCCGCGGCCGCGGCAGGGGGAGGGGCGAGCCCGGGGACGCGGGGACACCGGGACGCGGGCACCGGGCCCCAGATCAGGGCACCGGCCCGGGGGGACAGGGCGGACCGAGGGGGCAGGACACGGGTGGCGACGGGGCAGGCAGAGGGGCGGCCACAGGGCCGCGCCCCCCCTCCACATACCTCGGCTTCATGCGTGCTCTGGAGCCGGCGACCCGGCGGCGGCAGGACCGGGCCCCCCCCGCACCTGCGGGAGCGGCAGGGGTCAGAGCAGCCCCCGCCGCGCCCCCCGGGACCCTCGCCGCCGCCGCCCCCCCCGGCGCTCACCCTGCCCCCGCCGCCCCGCGCAGCAGCCGCAGGCCCAGCGCGCCCGCCGCCCTCGCTCGCCGCATGGCGCCGCCGCCGCCGCCGTCCCGCTGCCCGCCGGCGCCCCGGTGTCCGCCCGGGGCCGCCCCGCCCCGCCAAGGTCAGCGGGGGACGGGGCCGGCGCGCGCGGGGCGTGCCGGGAAGCGTAGTCCGCCGCGTGGGCGGTGTGACTCGGCCACGCCCCCTCGCCGGCGGCCACGCCCCCTATGCAAACGCCCACCGCCCCGGTGCCCTCCCCCAAAATGGCGGCGGCGGCACCACCGGCCGCTGCCCTGCCTCGAGATGGCGCCGACGCGCCGCCGGGCCCGCAGCCAAAATGGCGGCGCGCCACCCGCGCCCGCCCGGTTGCGGCGCAGCACGACGGAGTCGCCGTCTCTGTTTGTGTATTTATTCATCCCAGTTGACTAGTTTTTATACGCAAAAGAGAGAAAAAAAAAGCCCGCAGCTGCCGGCGGCAAGGCGCCGGCCGGGCTGCGGGGGGCTGCCACGGCCCCACACCCTTGGCCGCCCCCAGTGGTGGCGAGTGTCTCGTTTTCTCACTTTTTTTGCTTTCTCTGCTTTATACAAGTTCTCAAAAATCACACTACCAAATAAAACAATAGTGATAATAACAAAAGAGAACAGACCAGAAATGCCCCTGCCTGCCCCTAGATAGCCATAGGTGGGGGTGGGGGCATGGTGTCACGTGACCCCCGTATGGGGGGGGGGGGGGGGCGGCACGTGATCATGCCTGCAGGGCAGTTGTGGTGCCCGAAAGCCCCAGCAGCCCGGTCGAGAGGCTGAATCGGCTCCTCGGGGCAGGGAGAGGGGGCTCAGCACCGCCTCCCAGAGCCTTCCTGCCCCGGGGGGCCCGGTCTGCGCGGGCCGCTCGCTGCACGGCAGCTTGAAGCAGCGCCGGCGCGCACGGTCCGTCGGCGCCAAAGGCCTGCGAGAGATGGGAGCCATGGGGGGCCCACGAGGGACACGACGGGCAGCACCTTCCGCCTACCCCACTGATCTCACCCAGCCCCTCCTGCCCTACAGCCCCCATCCCGCGGCCCCCTTGCCCAGCCGATCTCCTCCAGCCCCACGCAGCCTCTCCTCCTGCCCGCAAATCTCCCACTCCCTGCCCCACAGCCTCCACCCCACGGCTCCCCTCCTGCACCATTGACTCCCCACGTGTCCAATGGATCCCTCTCCGGCCCCCCGCCCCCGCCGGTGGGACCCCACCAGGAGAGCGCGGCTCCCTCGGCCGCCGGGGCCCCTCCCTGCGGGCAGTGGGTCCGCCCCCCCGCCCCGCTGGTGGCCCCGATACCCGAAGCTGAGCGCGCCCGCGCCCGCGCCCGCCCCACTGCCACCACCAAGGCCGCGGCGGCGCCGCCGGCCCCCGTCGCGCCGCGATGACGTTCACGAGCGCTCGCTCCGCCTTCCCGCGGGTCACATGGCGCGGGGCGCCTGCGCCAAGCTCCTCCCCCGCCCCGCTCCACGAGGAGCGCGTGACGCCGCCCCTGCGCGATGAAGTCACCCGGGCGGCGCAAGCGCGATAGCGGCCCCCGCCTCGCCGCGGGGGGCGGCGCCCCGGGCCCCGGCCCCGGCCCCGGCCCCGACAGAGCGACGCGGATCTTTCCGTACGAACGCAAAAGGCGCCGCATCGTTTATTTACAGCTGAAGCTCCAGCCGCGCCCGCCAGCTTCGCGCGTTACCGGGCCCCGGGGCGGGGGGGGGAGGATGTGTGGGGGGGGGCAGCGCCCAGCCCGACCCCGCTGCCGTGGCGCCCCCCCCCCCCCGCCGCGGCCCGGGGGCAGCAGGGGCTCCCCGCCACCAAACGGGGGGGGGGGGAGGAGAAGGGAAAAGGGGGGAGTAAGAGCTTAAAAAAATAACACACAAAAAAAACGCTTCCCCCTCTATTTACAGTCGAACTTTACACCGGGGTAGGGCACCCCTCCACCCCCTCCCTGCCCAGAGCAGCTGTGTCACCCTTGCCTGGGGGACGCCTGGGCCGGGGGGGGTGGCAAAGAACACCTAGGCCCCCGGGGGGGTAGGGGGCCCAGGGAGCACCCAGACCCTGGGACGGGGACAGGGAGCACCCGGATCCTGAGGGGGCCCTAAGGTTCGCCCCCGCTGCGGGGCGCTGCTGCCGGCACCTTGCGGCTGCCATCTTTGCACTTCTGGCAGTAGAAGATGTCAGGGACATTGGTCTTCTTGATCTTGGCGCAGGAGAGGTGGATCCAGGTGCCGCACTGGTTGCACTCGATCATGGGGCGTCCAGCGAAGGGCTTCTGGCAGTAGCAGGTGATCAGGTCCCAGGAATCATCGCCTGCAGGATGGGCATGGTGGAGACAGGGCCGGGGGCTGAGCCCGCCGTGGCCCTCCCACTACTGCCGCCGTGGCCCCCTCCCTGCCACCCCCTGCACTCACCCGACTCCACCATGATGTCCTCGTCCATGACCCGCATCTCGCCCTCACTGGAGCTGCCATCGCCGTCACGGCTGGTCTCGGTGCTGCCACACTCCTTCCCCTCCCCACCCCCCTCCAGTTTGCCCCTGGCGCCTGCCGGATCCTGGGGCTCCAGCGCCCCCCCTGCTGCCCCCCGCTCTCCTGCGGGTGGCGGGTCACAGCCCACTGGTGAGGGCAGGGCGTCCTCCTCCTCAGAGTCCGTCTCGCTAAGGGATGCCTTTGGCTTCGCCTCGGCCCGCTCTGCCTTTTTCAACTTCCTTTTCTTGCTCTTTTTGATGCGGGAGCGTTTCTCGCCTGCCGGGTCACCACGGTTCCTCTTGGCTGCCCCCCCGCCGGGCACCCCCAGCACACCGCCCTCAGCTGCCCGCCTGCTCCGCTTGTCCCTCTTCTTGTTGTTGGTGGCATCGCCAGGGCCTGGGGTGGGCCTGGGTGTAGGGGCCAGCGCGGCCGGCGGCTTCCCCGGTGGCTCCAGGTCGAAGAGCGAGTCCTTGAGCTTCATCTTCTCCAGCAGGGAGCTGTCGGACTTGAGGCGCCGGAAGGCCTTCTTCTTGGAGGACTTGGCCTTCTTCACGAAGGTCTCGATGGTGTGCAGGTCCGAGTGCGCCGACTCCCAGCCGTCACTGTCGGCCGCGCTCTCGGCGCGCAGCGGCGAGTTGGAGCCCGACGGCGTCCAGTCGCTCTCCTGCGGGCACCGGGGCTCAGCGCGGGGTGTCTCCGGCGGCCCGAGGTGCCCCGTGCGCGCCCCCCCCCGCAACGCGGAACTACAACTCCCGTGGTGCCGCGCGCGCCGCCGCGCCCCGACTGTGCCGCCGCGGAGCACGCCGGGACTCGCAGTCCTCCGCGCCGCCAGCCACTAAGATGGGGCTCCGCGGGAGGCGCCGCCGCACTCACCTCCTTGGCGGCGGGGATGTAGCCCGCGTAGGCCAGGACGAAGCTGCAGAACTTGTTGAAGTCCTCGATGGTCCGTCGCCGCTTCTCGGGGGGCTGCGGGGCGGCGGCAGCGGTTAAAGCGGGAGGTGCCCAGCAGCAGCAGCAGCAACCGGGGGGGGGGGCGGGAACGGGGTAGGGGAGTCGGGTTGGGACCAGCACCTTGGGGAGGGGGCCGCCGCCACCGTCCCCTTCCTAGACAGGAGCCCCGATCCTCCCCCACCGCCCCCGTTACTCTCACCTCCCGCCCGGTCCCCGCCCCCCCCAAGCCCTCCCGGTCCCCCTCAACCCTTCCGGGTCCCAGCGTCTCCCCCTCTCGTCGGTTCTCCTCAGCTCCCCCCCCTCGCTTCTCCCTGGTCCCCTCCTCACCTGCGTCTCCGCCTTCAGGCTCGGGAGCGGGTCTGCAAAACGGAGTGGGGGAGAGGTCACACCGGGGCCCCGGAGCCGCGGGGGGAGCCGGCGCGGCCCGGCCTCACCGGGGCCCCGAACCAGCCCCCGGAAGTGCCCCAGTCCCCGGGGCGGCCCCGCCGGCAGCTCAGGGCGCGGCCGGTGCCGGACCGCCCCCCCTACCCGGCCGGGGGGCGCCGGCCTCCCCCTCCCCCCCCCCCCCCGCGCCCCCGTCCGGGACGGAGTCGGTCTCCAGTGCCGGAACCCTCCTGGAGCCCCTCGCCACCCCCCCCACCTCCGCCCATGCCGACGCGCCGGGCAGTGCCCGCCGGGGCCCCTCGCGGCGGCCCCCGGCTCCTCCGCGCCCCCCGGGACACGCTCCGGCTTCCAGCCCCTCTCGGCGCTCCTCCGGGAAACGGCGCCGTCCCCGGTGCTGCTGCCGCCCCCCGGCTGCACCCACCGCTCCCGGCGCCCCCCGCCCTGGGACCCCGCTCTGTGGGTCCACCCCCCCGCCCCCGAGACCGACGGCGGTCCCCGTTTCCTCGCTCCCTGCCGGTGCCAGGACCGGCGCTCTCGCCCCCCAGCCCGGTTTCGCGGTGCCCTAACTCCGCGCCGGTCCCAGTACCGCCGGCGTCCCCCTTCAATTCCCCCGACGCCGGGGCCCGCGGCCCCTAGTACCTTCGGGGCCGGGCTCGGCCATGGCGGCGGCCCCGGCGGAGGGGGTCGAGCGCCCCGGCTCCGTGCGTCTCGCTCCCCGTCCGGTGCCGCCCGACTCCGCTCCCCGCTCGGATCGCCTCCCCCCCCCCCCTCCCTCCCTCCCCCCACCCCGCGCCGGCCGCCCCCGCCCCTCCCTCCCGCCGCGCGGCACCACGGGACATGCAGTCCCGCCGCCCCCGCCCCCCGCGGCCCGCCGCGGACTACAGCTTCCAGCGCACGCCGCGCCGCGCATGCGCGTCCACCACCTCCCACCGCCGCCGCGGGGCCCGCCGGGAGCTGTAGGCTGCCGCGCACCCGCGCCCATCCCCGCCGGCAAATGGCTGCACACCGCGGGGCACGCTGGGAACTGTAGTCCCGGCCTCAACCAACTCCCCCCCTCCCGCCCCACTCCCGCCGCTACAAACGAGTCCCCAGGCAGCTCGGCAGTTCCGTCGTGTTTATTAAGCCCAGGGCCCGCAGGGCCGGGGGATACAGGGGTACGCGAGGGGGGCCGGGCGGGCGCGGGGCCGGGGCTGGCTCACGCCCCATACACGCTCTCGTCGCTGTAGGCGATGTATAGGAAAAAATCCTCTTCGTGGTGCTCCTGCGCAGAGGGGACAGCGCTGGTGGGTGGGAGGGGTGGCAGACCGCCCCCACCCCCGACCGCTGGGGCCCCTAGCACTCCCCCCACCGTGTACATTATCTTATATATAGATAAGCAGATACATATAGTAATACACACAGAGCCCTTCCCCTCCTCCCTAAAGGCCCCGATGGCTGCTGCCCCCCACCCCGCCCCCGTGGGCAGAGCCCCTCCGGTCACACCCTCCCCATTGAGGAACCCTGTGACCCCCCCAGCGCTGCCCCCCCCCACCCCCCACCGCGGGGCCCCCCCACCTGGTAGAGCTGCCCCATGGTGGCGCTGGTGGGGGGGATGACGTTGTTGACGAAGAAGAAGAGCGCGTCCTCAGCCCGCAAGTGGATGCGCTTCCGGATGAGGAAGTAAAACTGCCCGACTTGGGGGGGGGGGGGGGGAGGATCAGACCAGGCCCCTCTGGGGACACCGGCCCTCCCGGCCCCCGGGGCCCCACTCACCTGTCAGGTCTGAGGGCACCAGGTATTTCTTCTTGTCCAGGTCCCCTATCCGCGCCTTGGGGGCCTTTTCCACGATGACCTGGGGGAGGGCAGCAGCGTCACCCGCCGCCCCGCGGGGGTGTGGGGGGACACGGTAGGGGGACGGGGGCGGCGCTTACCGGGACACGGTCCGGGTATTTCTTGCGGATCTTCTCGCCCTCGCAGCGGCGCTTCTCGAAGGGGTGCTCCTCCTTGTACAGGAACTTCATGGCGGCGCCGGGCCGGGCCGCGACGGCGACCGGGACCGGGACCGGGACGGTGCGTGCGCGGCGCACGGATACGGCCCCGCCCCTCCCCCCGCCGCCCCGCCCCCGCCGCCGCCACGCCACTAGCGCAGCGCCTGCGCAACCCGCGTAGCGCCGCCCGCCCCGCTGGGCCGCTCCGCACTCAGCGCAACGCTCGCCCGCGCCGCTCCGCGCCCTGCGCTGCCTGCGTAAGCGCCTCTTCCGCCCCAACCCCGCTCCCGCAGCACGTCGCTACGGCAACGGCGTAAGCGCGCAGGTGGCGCCTACGCAGCCTGCGTACACTGGCGGAACACCGTGGCCGTTACGCACTTGGCGTAACGCTGCGGCCCGCGGCGCTTCGCGCCCCCGCGCGAGGCCCCTCCGCGGCGGCTGCCGGTCCCGGGAGCCCCCCGCGCCGCCCGACCGGAGTCACGACGCGCCCGCGGTGGCGCAAGCCGCGCCCGGTGCGTGGCAGGCCAGCACCAAAACAAAGTAGCGCGGCCGGGGCGGGGCGGAGGGGGCGGAGCCGGGCCCGGCCGCGGAGGGGGCGGGGCTGCCCCGGCGGCAGAGCCGCGAGGGGCTGGGGAGTGCCGCGCGGAGGAATCCGTCGCGGCCGCTGCGTAACGCGGCTGTCATGTGATTGACGTCATCCCCCGGGGGTCACGTGCCGGGGATCAAGCGGGGCGGGCGGGCCGCGACCTAAACATTGGCGCCGCGTGACCGCTGGAGCCAATGGGAGGCAAGGGGCGGAGCGGGAGGGGAGAAGGGACAGAACCACAGCCGAACCGGGAAGGGGGAGACGGACGAAGCCATGGCCGAACCGGGGGGAGGGAAATAGAACTACAGCCGAACTGGGGAGAGGGGGAAGAGGACAGAACCACGGCTAGACAGGGGGAAGCGGAAGGATGGAAGGAAGCACACCTGCACTCAGCTGGGGCAGGTGGGGAGAGCAGCCCCTTGGCTGAAGGGGCTGATCCTGCCCCCCCGCAGCCCTCCTGCCCCACAGCAGGCCGCGGGCATCCAGGCAGAAAGGCTCCAGTGGCTCCAGCCGCGGCCATCGGAGAAGGGAGTCACCACACAGGAGGTGCCAGGAGCCTCCAGGCAGTGGCGGGGAGGGAAGACAAAGTCCCCCCCCCCCAGCAACAGAAAGGGACGAAGACGCTGCATGTGGGACCAAGGTCTTTTAAAAATAAGAGGCTGGGGCCAGCACTGCCCGTGCGTCCATGTCCGTGCATCCAGCTGGGAGGGGGTTGCGCAGCCAGCACTGTCATTAGCCCCCACTTCGTCCGCGCCCAGCGGGCTCCACGATCCAGGGCAGGCGGTTTTCACGCTCCTCCCTGTAGGGGAAGCTCCACCCCCTCCTGCAGGCTCCGCCCCTACACGGGGCCGGCGTTGGGGGGGCCGGGCCAGGCCCCCGCATGGCGGGGTGGCAGGGGCTGCCGTCACCACAGCCGGTGCTGGTGCAGGTTGCGGCTCAGGACTGAGCGGACATCGGCGGTGAACCTGCAGGACGCAGGGGCCGTCAGAGCAGGGCCCAGGCATCTGGCTGCCCCACAGCCGCCCCACAGCTGCAGCCCCTCACCTCAAGGCGTCCAGCATGGGCAGCAGGTTGAGCAGCGCCGTGTCGCTAGGGTCGCTGAACCACGACTTGATGGGGATGGCGTTATCTGAAGCACAGCAGTGAGGGGCGGCCAGGCTGGACACCTGGGACCTACCTGGCAGGGGCGGGGCCAGACCCAGATGCCTGGACCCCGACCCAGACACCTGACGGGGGAGGGCCCAAACCAGATGCTAGAGGCCTGACTTGGATCCCTGGACTCTACATGGCAGCAGCGGGGGGCTGACCCAGACACCTGGGCCCTACTTGGTAGGTGGGGGAGGGGGAGAGCCTGACCCAGAAACCTGGGCCCTATGTTGTTGGAGGGGCAGGGGGCCCTACCGGGTTGTGGGGAGCCAAACCCAGACACCTAGGCCCTAACTGGTGTCAGTGAGGGGGGCCTAACCTGGACGCCTGGGCCCTACCTGGCTGGGGCAGGGGCCAACCCAAACATCTGGGCCCTACCTGGCAGCACTGGACGGGGCGGGGAGCCCGACCCACTCCCGAACGCCTGGGCCCTACCTGGGTGGCTCCTGTAAGCCCCTGGGGAGTTGTCAAGGATGACGATGCTGGAGAGGTCGCTGTGTACCACCGACAGGTCCTTGATGTAGCTGCCCAGCTCCAGGGTGCAATGCTGCCACCAGGGGTGCGGGGCTCAGACCCCACCCATGGGGCTGGTCCCGCTCCAGCCTTGCCCCTGATTTGCCCCATCTCCCTCTGGCCTCGCACACCAAGGCCTGAACTGCCACCATTCCCCCAGCCCATATCCTGTCCCCCACAGCACAAGCCCAGGCCTGCAGGGCAGTGCCCCCCTGCCCTGCCCATTAGCCCCACCCCCTCTGGCCTCACCCATCCTGGCCCCACCCCCAGGCCCCATCTGCCTCTGTCCCAGCCCCACTCACCCTCCCAGCACATATCCAGGCCTGCAGGAAAGCCCTGCCCGCACACCGGCCCCCACCCCCATTAGCCTCACCCACCTTGGCCCCACCCCCCAGGCACCACCTGCCTCTGCCCCCAGCCCAGCTCCCACCCAGGCCTGCAGAAAAGCCCTGCCCTGCCTCTGGCCCCGTCCACATTGGCCCCGTCCACATTGGCCCCGTCCACATTGGCCCCGTCCACATTGGCCCCGCCCCCACCTGCCGGTAGTAGCGCCGGTTGAGGATGCTGCGGTTGTTGTCCAGCTTGTCGGCCACGGCCGAGCCGTAGATCTCCATGCTGGCCGTGAACACCACCAACTCGTACCACTGGCTCACCTGGGGGCGGCGGGGGGCGCTGGGGCAGCGGCGGGGCCTGGGGGGGCCGTGCCAGCGGCATAGGGGCGGGGGGGCCCCGGGGAGCCCAGGGGGGCTCCGGCACTCACCACCTCCAGGAAGAAGTCCACATGGGGTCTCTTATGTACAAAAAAGCGGACGGGGTGTTTGTCGATGACGACCTGGGGGGTGGGAAGGGATTGGCAGCGTTGGGGGGGCGCTGGGACCACACAGGGCCCTGATGCCTGGGGAGAGCCCCTCGCCACATCCCCACACCCCCACTGGTTCCGCAACCTTGAGGATGAAGTCGGGAGGGGTCCCTGGGCGCACAGTGGGCCGCAGCACACCATCATGGTGGGAGTGGATCAGGGTTTCGTCCAGGTCCAGCACCAGAATCTTCCTTTTCACCTGGTCTAGGGGGTCAGGGGTGGGGGGAGGCATCAGGAGGGGCCTCCTACACCCCCCTCTTGGAGAGCCCCTGAAAGAAGCCCAGGAGCTCCTTCTCCCCGGCTGCAAATCGGCCGCCCTGGCACTCACTGAGGCGGTTGCGGGAGACGGGCGACAGCGGCAGCACGTCGTAGCGCACCGTCTGGTACTGGATCACCTGCAAGACGGCCCAGGAGGGGGCATCAGGAACGAAGGGGCCCCGTTTCGCCCCCCAGGGCCGCCACGGGACAGACAGACATGTCTGCCCTCTGGCAGGCCCTGATACCCGGCTCCCCTCCGCAAGCCCAGAATAGCCATGGCCAGGGAACCGCCGATCCCCCCCCCCAGCTAAATTAATGCTCTCACCTGCTGCGCTTCATCAGCTGCCCACTCCCGGACACCGGGGCCCTGGCACACGCAGGGGGGGCTCCCTCCCCGCCCCGAGGAAGGGGCACCTCGCGGCCCTGGCAGCTCCCGAACACCCACCCGGGGCTGGTTCTGGCCTCTCTTCTGCGTCGATCCCAGTGACCGTGGGACCTCCCCCGACCCCATCCCGGTGCCCCAAGGACCTCCCTAGCCCGCGCCCCCCACCCCGGGCTGATCCCAGTATCACCTCAGGGCCCCCTCGGCCCTGTCCCCATCCCAAGGCCAGTCCCAGTACTGACGGCGCAGCCCAGCACTCATGGGGCGTCCCGTCCCGGCCTGGTCTCGGCCCGGTACTCACGGCCCGGCCCGGCCCCGACCCGGCCCGGCACTCACGGCCCAGCCCGGTACTCACAGTGCGGACCTGCCGCCGCAGCATGTACAGCAGGAAGCTCCAGAGCTTGGTGGCGAAGGCCACGAAGGTGCGGAGCCCCAGCAGGCACTGGGTGCGCATCATCCCGGCCCCGCCGCCGCCGCCCCCCGCCCGGCCCAGCTCCGCCAGCTTCGGCGAGAGCCCCGCCGGCGGCGGCGGCCGCGGGGCTGCGCTGCGGCGGCCGCGGGGCCCCCGCGCCCGCCCGGGCCGCCCGCGGGGCTCCGGCGCCCGCTGCCCGCGGCCGCTACCGGGGCACGTCCCCGGCGCCGTCCGCCGCCGCCATCGCGCCCCCGCCCCTCCCACCGCGGCCGCCGCTCGCCGCCGCCGGCGGATTCACTTCCGGCTCAAGCGCTTCCGGAGCACGGGGCGCGGCGCCAAAGGCGGCCGCGAGGGGCGGGGCGGGGCGCGGCGGAAGGTGGGGGTGTGTCTGCCCCCCCCCGGAAGGGCGCATGCGCCTCCGCCGGAGGGGCGGGGCGGAGCCTGCGCTCGTGAGGGGCGGGGCCCTGCTCGGGGGCGTGGCCGCCAGCAGGCCGGCGGTCACGTCCCGAGAGGCGCGGCCTATGTAGAAAGGGGCGTGGCTTCCGCGGCCGGGGCGTGGCTTCCGTGGTCGGGGGGCGTGCCCTGATCCTCCGCGGCAGGGAGGGGGCAGCGGCGGCTCCTGAGCAGGGGCCCAGGCGTCCGGGACCTCCCTGGCTCCTAGGTGTCCTCCCCGCCAAGGGACCCAGGCGTCCGGGGCCCCCCCATTCCCCCATGGACCTATGTGTCCCGGACCCCCCCCCAGTCCCCCCAAGGGATCCAGGCATCCGAGACATCTCACAATTCCTCTAAGGACCCACGTGTCCAGGACCCCCCCAAAAGAGAGCCACATGTGCCAAAGGGCAGTCAGAGATTTATTGGACCCCCCACACGCACACAGCCCGGGGGTCACACATCCAGGTCGTCGTCAGGGTCCTCCGGGTCTGGCGTGTCTGGCTCCTCTGGGGCAGCCGAGAGGGTCCCTGGCATCTGCAGCAGGGCCGACTGCCTGGGGGTGCGGGAACGATTGTGAGGGGGGGCTGTGAGGACCCTCCCCCCCTCCCCCCTACTTACTTGTGGGTGCTGAAAGCATATGGGGGAGGCACAGCTGCCCGGGCCGCCCGCTCGGCTGCTGACAGCCGCAGGTTGAAGGTCAGGGGGGACAGGAGGGCCTGGGGTGGAGGGAGGCCCCCCCCCCGCCTCGCCCCGGGCAGGGGGCTCCCCGGCACCTCCCCGAGCACCTGCAGGCTGCAGTCAGGCAGGAGGCAGAAATATTCATCCTGGGGGGGGAGGCAGCTGTGAGCTGGGGGGGGCACGGGACCCCCCCCCGCTTCCCCCTGCACCCACCTTGGCATTGAGCACCCCCCCTCGGGAGCGGCTCAGGACAGTGGCGTGGCGGGGGCCACCAGGGAGGGGGGGCACTGGGCCCAGGGCCACCACAGCCCCTGCCTGGGCCATCAGCGCTGCCAGCAGCCCGGGCGAGTGCAGGTCCCCGTGCAGCAGGGCCACCACGCGGGTTGCTGGGCCTGGGGAGGGAGGCAGGTGGTAAGCGGGGGCCCAGGTGTCCGGGGGGCCCAGGCACCAGAGAGCCCAGATGTCCGGGGTGGTGGTGGTGGGGGGGGGGAGGCATCCTGTGAAGGGCCCAGGTATTCGGGGGGCAGACAGAGGCCTCCACGGGGGGATCCAGGCCTCCACAGGGGGGGATCCATATGTCCTAGGAGGGGTCCAGGCATCTGGGGGGGGGTCCAAGGTGTTCCATGAGGGGACCGGGGTGGGAGGCAGGCCTCCAACGGAGGGGATCTATAGGTCCTAGGAGGGGCCCAGGCATTCTGGGAAGGGTCCAGGCCTCCGGGGCACCCACCTGTGCCACGGGGGGGTCGCAGCAGTGCCTGCAGGGCCTGGCAGAGTCGGGGAGGGGGCAGGCGCAGCAGCAGCCAGCTCAGCGAGTCCAGCAACAGCGTCAGGGGCCCCTCCGGGAGCCTTCCTGGCCCCCCCTGCCCCACAAAGTCGCCTGCCCGGATGCCGGGGCCCCCGCCGCTCCAGCCCAGAGGGTCGCTGAAACCGTCCCAGTAGAGCAGCCTGTGGGGGACCGGGGCGGGGGAGGAACTGAGCACTGGTCCCACGGCACCCCACGGCGGGGGAAGAGGGGGCAGGGGGGGCAGGACACAACTCACTGGGCACCGATGTCGGGGCTCAGCCTGGCCCCAAACTGCTCTGGGGAGACGTCGAAGGGCACCACGAGGACACACTCCCCCCTGCGGCGCTGCTGTCAGCGGGGCACCCACAGCGGTGCCCCACAGCAGCCCCCCCCGCCCCCGCTCACCTCCGCACTGCCGCCATCGCGAAGGCCCGGAGCAGGCTGCGGCCCTCGCACACGGTGCTGTCTGGGGGCAGACGAGCTCTGCCGCTGCTTGCCCCACAGTGCCCCACGGAGCCCCACACCCTGCCCTACAGCATGCCACGCCCCTCCCCACAGTCCCTCACACCCTGCCCCCAGAGCCCCCCAGCTCCCCAGAGCCTCCCAGCACCCCACATCCCACCCCATGGCACCCTGCCCCCCAGCTCCCCACATCACCCCACATGCTGCCCCACAGCACCTCAGGGCCCTGCTGCACCCCACACCCTGCCCCACAGCTCCCCAGAGCCCCTCCGTACCCCACACCCTGCCCCATGGCACCCCACAGCCTGACCCACAGCACCCCAGAGCCCCGCTGCATCCTGCACCCTGCCCCACAGCTCCCCAGAGCTCTGCTGCACCCCACATCCTGCCTATGGGACCCTGCACCCTGACCCACACCTCCCCAGAGCCCCGCCGCACCCGGCACCCTGCTCCACAGCTCCCCAGAGCCCCGCCACACCCCGCACCCTGCCCCACAGTTACCCAGAGCCCCGCTGCACCCTGCCCCATAGCTCCCCAGAGCCCCGCTGCATCCTGCACCCTGCCCCATAGCTCCCCAGAGCCCCTCCGCACCCCGCACCCTGCCCCATGGCACCCGGCACCCTGCCCCACAGCTACCCAGAGCCCCGCCACACCCCACACCCTGCCCCATGGCACCCCGCACCCTGCCCCACAGCTCCCCAGAGCCCCTCCGCACCCCGCACCCTGCTCCACAGCACCCTAGAGCCCCGCCGCCTCCCGCTCCACAGCACCCCACAACTCTGCCGCACCCCGCACGAGCACCAGCCCCTCCGCACCGCCCGCCAGCACTGCCGCCAGCATCGCCGCGCCGCCGGCGCCTCCCGGCAACGTCATCGTACGGTGGCCGAGTAGCCCCCAGCACGCCCGCAACAGCGCCTTCCGATGACGTCACCGTACGGCAGTGGAGCGCCCGAGACCCGGCGCGCGCGGGCGCCGCCATCTCGGCGACGGGCGGCCGCGGCCTGCCGTTTTTGTGTCAAATAACGAGAAATCGAGGAGAGGCGGTGCGGGAAGGACCCCCAGGCGCGTGGTCGCCTCCCCGGAGCCACCCGCGGGTCGTGTCCCCCACCCCCCACCCGGAGTGCTGTCAGGCAGCGGGAGAAGAGGTCAAAACCGCAAAAAGAGCTTGAAACCACACAAAAAGGCTGGAAAACACAGAAAACGCCTTTATTGGGTACAAACAGGGCTCAGACATACTCGCGGCTGCTGGGGGGGTGGGTGGCCTTGGCCCGGGGGTAGGACGTCCCCCCGGATGTCCCCCCCGAGCAGGAGCAGGCCAGCAGCGCCCCCCCCAGCAGCACCAGCGCCGACCCGGCCCAGCCCACGAAGATGGCGGGGCCGAACTCGTACCTGGGGGGAGACGAGCGTCAGGGGCTGCCGTCATGAGGCCGCTGCCGCTGCCCTCCCGGGGCCGCCTCTGGCCCTATGGGGCTACTGCCGGCATCCCGGAGCCACCACTGCCCTCCTGGGGCCACCGCCAGCATCCCTGGTCTGTCACTGCCATCATGGGGCCACCCCTGCCACCACCTGGGCCACCACTACTATCACGGGGCCACTGCTGCCTTCCCCGGGGCCACTATCACCATCCCCCTCACACCATCCCAGAGGCCACTGCTGCGGCCACAACTGCCATCCTGGGGACATCACTGTTATGATAGGGACATCACCACCATCCCTGAGCCACCACCCTCATCCCTGGGGCTGCCACTGCCACCTCCAGGCCACCCTTGCCATTTCTGGGCCACCACTGCCACCATCAGGGCCTTTGCCACCACCTCCAAACCACCACCGCCCTCCCTGGGGCCATTGCTTGGTCCACCACCACCATCCCTAGGGCCACCACTACCATCATGGTGCCACCACTGCCACTGCCAGGGCTGCCATCACCCTCCCTGAGCCACCACTGCCAACCACAGGGCCACCATCGCTCTACTTAGGGCCACCGCTGCAGGAGTCACTGCCACCCTGCCCTGGGATGGCAGTGGTGGCAGCAGTGGGCCTAGGGAAGGCGGCAGTGGCCCCACAATGGTGGCAGTGACCCCAAGAAGAGTGATGGTATCCCACTGCCAGGGCTACTGCTGCCTAGGGCCACTGCTGCCACCAGAGCCACTGCCACCATCCCCAAACCACCACTGCCCTCCTTGGGGCCACCACCCTCATCCCTGGGGCCACTGCTTGGTCCAACTCCACCACCCCTAGGGCCACCACCACCCTTTCTGGGGCCACCACTGCCACTATCACGAGGCTACAGCTGTCATCCCTGCAGCCACCAATGCCATCTCGGCCATCTCCGCCAACCCCAGAGCCACTACCACCATCCTGGGAGCCACCACCACCCTCTCCCGGCCTCCTTCCCACCTCTCAGCTCCCCTTACTTGAGGTTAACGGGCACAGTGGGGTTGTAGAAGTCGGAGACGATCTGGTGGCCGTTCCAGGAGCAAGCAACAAGTGCAGCCAGACCTGGCAGGGGACAGGGAGATGCTCAGAGCTCCAGACCCTCCAGGGCACCAGTGGCAGGTGGGGTGGTCCGCATCCCCATTGCCCTTGCAACTCACCAGCCACGATGAAGATGATGCCACCTGCCATGGCGATTCGTGCCTTCTGCACCTTGTCGTCACCACCGCAGCGGGTGCACTTCATGCCCATGGTGGAGATGGCGATGCCAATGACGCCCAGTACCCCTGACACCACCATGAGGGCCCGCGTGGCCTGCAGGGCGGCTGGGGGCGGCAGCGAGTGAGTGCCAGTGCCTGGCCCCACGGCACCCCTGCGTCGTCCCCGGGGTTTATGGCCCCAAGGACGGGCGCCGGCATTCGGACTTTGGCCCTTTTACAAGGCGCCAGGCGGGAAAAGCGGAGGCGCCCAGGGCCCCGTGGGGAGGGAGCGGCACTAGGGAAGCAGCCTGGCAATTAGCACAGGTCTTGTTAGCAGCAGCCAACATCTCAATTAGCAGAAGCTTGCAATTAGCAGGGAGATTCTGCTGCCCCAGGGCACGCGCATCATGCACCTTTCCTGGGCACCTGCCCCCCCCCCCCCATGGCTGGGTTCCCCGATGGGTTTTGGGGCCATGGGGCAGCCCCAGATGCCTGGGTCCCTCAATGGGTTTTGGGGTTGTGGGGCAGCCCCAGACGCCTGGATCCCCCAATGGGTTTCGGGGCTGTGGGGCAGCCCCAGACACCTGAGACCCTGGTGCAGCCCTGGCTCTCAGACGCACCCCATGGCCTCGCCCCAGGCGGGGGGGACTTTGGCCCCAGCCCCACAGCATGGGACCCACCCCAGCGGCTGCTCCCCGGTGACTCATGGGCTCCCCCCACCCGGACAAAGCCTCTGAGTTTCAGCGAAACTGAAGGCAGCGCCAGTCCCTCCCGGACACCTGGGCTCCCTCCCGAGCAGCAGGAGGTGAAGGGAGGGCCCGGACACCTGGGCCCCTCGGGTGGCTGGGGCTAGGAGGGAGGACACCCAACCCAGGCGCACCCTTTGCACCAGGAAATGGCCCAGGGGATTTTCCGCCATCTCGGGGTGGGGGTGGGGGGCTGACGCCTGGGCTCCGCTCCACCACCGCCAGGCTGGGGGAAAATCCAGACGTCCAGGCGTCCCGAAGGGACCCAGGCGTTCGGGCAGCCCTGCTCTGCGCTGCCGCTTCCCTCCAAGCGGACCCAGGAGTCCAGGTGCCCTGGTGACCCCTGCGGTTTGGCTCCCGTTGCCAAAGCCGATAAGGCGATAGCGGGTCTGTGTCTCGCTGCTGGCCCAGCTCAGTGAGGTCCCAGGCATCCGGGATGCGGCCCCCTCCTTCCCCAGGGCTGCCTCCCCCCCCCCTGCACCCTTCCAGAGGGCCCAGGTGTCCGGGGAAGTTCCCCCTCCCCCCAACCGGCCCGGCCGGTCGCTCAGGTCTGCCTGGCCCCACCCGGGGCTGGCAGAGCCCAGACAAAGCCCAAACCTCCGCTTCCTGCCCCAAAAGCCCACTTCCTACCCTCAAAGCCCCATTCTTGCCCCAGAACCTTGGTTTCTACCCCCACCCCCCCCTTCCTGCCCCACAAGCCTAGCTCCTGACCCCAAATCCCTGGGTTCTGTCCCTAACACCCCATCTCCTGCCCTGAAACTCGCTGTTCCTGCCCCTACCCTCCCCACTCATGCCCCCCAAGCCCAGCTCCTGCCCCCAAACCCCCCATTCCTGCCCCCAACCCCCCTGTTCATGTCCCCCAAGCCCCTGTTTAGGCCCCCAAACCCCAGTTCCTGCCCCAAACCTCTCTGCTTCTGCCCCCCCAAGCCCCCCATTTGTGCCCCCAAACTTCTGCTCCTGCCCCAAACCCCCCATTCATGCTCCCAAACCCCCAGTTCATGCCCCCCAAGCCCCTGTTGGGCCCCTGTTTCCTGACCCCACCCCACCCCACCCCATTTGTGGCCCCCAAACCTCCCAACCCCAAAACTTTCCATTCCTGCACCAAAACCTCCCTTCCTGCCCCCCCACCCTGTTCCTGTCCACTGCTCACCGGAGAGACTGAGCAGCGAGTCATAGACCTTGCACTGGATCTGTCCGGTGCTCTGTGAGACGCATGACATCCAGAGCCCCTTGTACATGGCCACGGCCGTGATGATGCTGTCGCCGGCGTAGGATGACATCTGCCACTGGGGCAGCACAGTGGCCACCAGCAGGGCCAGCCAGCCGGCCACTGCCAGCCCGAAGCCCAGCAGCTGCAGCCCCGCGTTGGCCATAGCCCCGCCGGCGAGGGGCCTGGCGCCGAGGCGGACGGCCACAAGCCCTGCGGTGAAAGCAGGGGGTTTGCTGGGGCCCCACATCCGCACTGTGGGGTGGACAGGGAGGCCCCATCCTGGCCAAAGGGCAGGAGGGGGGGCCGACAACCCACCTTGCCCGTGGGAGACCTGGGCCGAGCAGAGCCAGGGGCGAGTTGGGGGCTGAGCAGGAGCACACCGTAGGCAGGCGGCGGCTCCCGGTCCTGGTCCCGGTCTGGTGGTGGTGGCCGCAACGACAGCAGTGGCGACAGCAGTAGCAACAGCAGCGGTGGCCAAGTGCAGCAGGAGCACCCGGGCAGGTGCGCGCACCTGTATATAGGGGCTGGGCTATGCCTGACGTCAGCGGGGCGGCGCTGGGGGGGGGGGTCTCATGGCCCCGGGCACCGGTTCTGCTACTGCCAGCAGCAAGGGGCAGCCCTGTTCGGGGACCGCTCGCCGAGCTGAGCGCCTGCCTGGGGGCTGAGCTGTACCCCACATCCTGCCCTGCTACCCCTTGCCGAGCTGAACGCCTGTCCGCGATTTGAGCTGTACCCCAAACCTGTCGAGGAGCTGGGCTGCTCCCCAAACCCCATCCCGGCGCCCCTCGCCGAGCTGGGCGCCTCTCCGGGGGTTGGGCTGCTCCCCATACCCTGGCCCGGCGCCCCCCACCGAGCTGCACCCCCGTCCCGGTTGCCCCCATGGAGCCGGGCGCCGCGCCGCCGCCGTCCGGATCCCGGTGCCGCTCTCAGGCTCTCAGCCTGCCCTGCGCCTGCCCCTCCCCTCCCCTCCCCTCCCCTCCCCTCCCGGGGTCTCCGCCGCCGGGACCGAGCCGGGCCGAGGACTACGGCGGCCGGGGAGGCTCCCGGGGCCGGGGGTCACCTCGCCGGGGGGACCTCGGCGCGGGCGCTCGGCCAGGCCGGGCCTGGCGTCGAGACCGGGTCGGGGGAGGGGGGGATCCTGGGGGCGGCGGCGGGGCCGGGGGATCCCGCGGCCGCGACTGCTCCCGCGTCCCGGGGGGAGGCGGGCGACGGGCGGGCACGGCGTCACACGACAGACGGACGCTGCACAGGGTTAAACCCAGCCGAGCGCTGCGGCCCTCGGCATGCCGGGAGCTGTAGTCTTCCGGCACGGGGCCTCCGGGCGGCCATTTGAGTCCTCAGTGCATGCCGGGAGCTGTAGTCTTCCGGCACGGGGCCTCCGGGCGGCCATTTGAGTCCTCAGTGCATGCCGGGAGCTGTAGTCTTCCGGCACGGGGCGCCTGGGAATGCCTACGGAGCCTCTGGAGGCGGCGGGGGCCGTGCTTTGCTCGCGGGCCCCCTCGGCTGCCGGCTCGTGCTCCGCAGGCCCGGTCGCCCCCAAGCCGTGCTGCTCGCAGTTCTGCATCTCATCTGTGACAGGTGAATTTCCCTGTTTTCTCCTGGACAGAGCAGGAAGAGTGAGAGGGACGAGAGGCCTTGGGATGCCCTCATGTCCCTCAAAGATCTTCCTGAGGCCTTCGTTGCGCCTCAGAGCCCTCAGGTGCTTCCTAGCAGCCTGCCAGCATGCTCCTGACCCCTCTTTCAGCCTTCATTGCGCCCCTGAATCCCTTCTCAGCCCTGTAGCTGGCAGCATTTTATAGTTTTCCTTGTGGCAAACCAGAAAGGATTTCTGCTTCTCAATGTGCAGCCCTACATTAGCCTGGGTAAAAAGCAGTTTACTAATGCGCATCCCTGACATTGTGGGCATGATGTTTGATGCCCCACTAACAAAACAGACGCCTTTCATAGAAGCGGTCCTGTTATCCTTTCTGTGGGCTCTACACCACATACTAAAGTGAAAGGAAAGGACCTGTTGCCTCCCCCATCTCTTGGGAACTACCTATTCCCCTCACTGACCCCCTTTTCAGCAACTCAGCGCTGTTCACAAGGCTATGGGGAATTTCCCTTGCACTGCCTGGACTCAGGACTCTTGGGAGCAATCCCTGTCATCCTGGGGGCAGCCAGGGCCCCTCCAGGGCTGTGTGAGGGCCCCGGACTGCTCCTGGATTTGCTCTTAGGACTCCAAAATGTCCCTCGTGTGCCTGGGGCCTGTGCCTGGAGCTTGGAGATGGAGTTTCCATGGAGATGGGGGGAGCCTGTAGGCTGCGTCCCGTCAGCTGCATCGAGCCCTGCGGCGTGTCTTGTGGCCCCATCGGTGTGCCCTGAGGCCCTTTGTTTGTATTTGGGTTTGCCCCGAGCCCTGTGTTTGCCCTCTGATGCCCTCAGGGCCCCTCAATTCACATTTTGGGTTGCCCTCAAGTCCCCTGTGTGCCTTTGGTGTGCCCCCGGGCCTTGTGTTTGCTTTGCAGCATATGACAAAGTTCTCTGTTTAGCTTTCTCCTCTGTCCAGTTTTTCTGGGTGCTTCTGGGTGTACCCAGGGCTCTCCCTTTGCCTTTTAGTGCTCCCAGAGTCACTCTGTTTGCTCTATTATTGCCTTTTCTTCCTTTCGTTGCACCCAGAGCTCTCAGTTTGTTCTCTTGTCCCCTGAACACTTCCTTTTGCTCTCTATGTGCTCCAGGGCTCTTCTTCGAGCTTTCGGGAAGCTGCTCTCAGGAGTGGGGGCGCCTCTGCTGCCCTGCCAGCGCCAGCTGTCCCCGGTGAGGCTGAGGGCCATTCCTTCTTCCTGCTTCCTCCTGGGTCTGGCTGTGGGCCTGGGAGGCTGATGGTGATGGTTAGGGCAGGGAGTGGGCAGGCGCTGAGACCAGGGCTGCATTTGGGGGAGGCTCACGCTGGTGCTGATCCAGAACAACGGAACTACTGCCAAGCAGCTCCCACGGGGACCCACGCGGCAGCTGCCCCGTGGAGGAGCTGAGCGGGGCCGAGGGTCTGCACTCTGGTCCCGGATGTGCCAGGGGTCCCAGCGGATAGGGGTGCCCTGGGCAATGCAGCACAGCCGGGGCTGGGGGTGGCAATGCAGCAGGGCAGTGGGGAAGAGTGATGCACTGGGGCCATGGATGGGGGGAGATGAAGGGGGTGCACTGGGCTTAGCGGGGGAAGGAAGGAGGTATGCCAGTGCTGTGTGGGGGTGGGGGGCAGGAAGGGGTGCACAGGGGCTGTAGGGGGGGAGAGGGAGGAGAAAGGGGGTGCACTGGGGCTGCAGGGGGGGGTGTTCTTGTGCAATCAGATTAGCGGGGGGGGGGGTGTCCTGTGTCAGATTGGGATCGTGTCAGGGAGGAGGAGGAGGAGGGATCTCAGGGGAAGCCCTAGGCAGGGTCACGGGGCGAGGGCTCCCCCCTGGGGCTCCCCCCACAACTGACCTGGGCCAGTCACAGCGCTGTCGGGGGAGCCCCCTCAGAACCCTTTCAAAGGCCTTTGTCATGCCCCAAGGATGTCTTCTGGCCCTGAAGTCCACTTAGGACTCATGCTGTCTGCTCAGAGCCCTTCCTAAAAGATCTTTGTTATACCCTGAAGCCCTCTTTTTGGCCATCCACGTCCTATAGGATCCTTCAAATCCTGTCTTGTTACCCAGTTTACATTTTTTGGCCACCTAATCTCCTTAGGAGTCCTCTGATCTGCTCAGAACCCCTCCTGGGGTGCTTGTTGTGCCCCAGAGCAGTCCTCTGCCCCTTCAGCCCCTTTTGGAACCATCTAGTCTCCTTAGAACCCCTGTAGATTTATTTCCTGTACCCCAGAGTCATTTTTTGGTCATGTGCACCCCTTGGCAACCCTGTAGTGCACTCTGGACTAGTCTTTCAGCCTTCCTTGTGCCCCAGAGCTGTCTTATGGCTCCCCCACCCCTTTAGCAACCCTGTAGTCCCCTCAGAATCCCTCTGGAGGCCTTTTTTGTTCCCCAAAGCCCTCCTTTGGTCCTCCAGCCCTCTCACCAATCCTCTAGTTGGGCCTGGATCCCTCATTTGGCTTCAATCATTCCCCAGAGCTGTTTTCTGGTCCCCCAAAGTCCTTAGGAACTGCCTTGTATCCTCTGAATTCCCTCAGATTTCTTACTTGTTCCCCAGAGTTATTCTGCGGCCATGTTAGCGCCTAAATGTCAGCCTGTAAATGGTTTAGTGTTCTCTGGACCAGTCTTTCAGCCTTCCTTGTTGCCCAGAGCTATCTACTGGCATTGCAATGCCCCTCAGAACCACATGTGAATGTCCCTTTCACAGCACACCCGAGCGTCCTCACACCTTCCAAAACGGGTGGGGGAAGTGGTGTTTGTGGCCTGCGTATTCCCCGTTTACCTTGCCTGCGTGTGTGTGTGTGTGTGTTAGAGCTGCTTTTGTGCTTATAAACCGCTTTGGATTCTCACGATTTTCTGCAGAGTTTTTTTTTTTTTTTTTTTTTTTTTTGTGGTTTTGGGGGAATGTGGTTTTTTTGTTTTGCTTTCCTCTGTACTTTTGTAGGGTGACGGATTTTACTATGCCTCCATTGACAAGTGCTGGCAGACAAAGTTATAACGTCCCAAGGCAGACTCTTAGGCAAGACGGAGGAGTTCAGCTAGACAGCCTGCTAGAAGAATGTCACCCAAGAGGGGTCGCTAGCCCCCTCTTGAGCTCTAGGCGCTGATGCATCTGCATCGTCCCGTCAGACACACGGACGTTTTCTTTGCTCACAGACGTTTCAGCACGTCTTTACGCCTTACAGCGGTAGCATTTATAAACTGCGTTAATCCTAGGCGTTCGTAATGTCGGGGAACGACTGCACGCTGCCGTGAAGAATTACGGGCTACCGCCCTCGGACCTCTGCAAGTTATCGCGTGTCAGGAGCAGCCGGTAGGATCCAGATGCCAGCGGAAAGGTTCTCCTCCCGGTCCCGACAAGGAGCCTTCGGCCGTAGGAAGGTCGGCCGCGTCCTTACCTGTGAGCAGTAAGCCGCAATTCACAGGCGGGCAGAGGGAGCGGGGAATAGCGACGCGTAGCCCGGTCACTGTGGCCCTGCTGTTGCTGGCAGGGCCACCGGGTCTGCGTGAAGCCTCAGCTGCCTGCTTGGAGCTGTATTTTGCTCTGTTTACCTGGAGGAAGCGGTGAGGCCTAAAATAAGAATTTTTGTGGTGAGATGAGTAAGCCGGGACCCCACCTGCCTTTTGCCTTGCTTTGCTGCTTCACGTCATAAGAGCAACTTGGGATCCCAGGATGAAAACTGTTACAATGCTGGGGAGGGTGGAGGGGGGGGGCACTGCATCTGCCCAGGTTAGGAAACCATCGTTAAAGGTTTGGGAGGGAAAAAGCTCTAAAACGAGAATCTCCCAGGTGGTTTGATTCGCGTTGAGGGTCAGTGTCGGAGCCTAGTACTCTCTGACAGGGTTCTTCTACATATTTGACACATACGGAGAGCACAATGTTATTACAGTGGCTTAATTTAAAGGTATGTGACGTCACGTGAGATTTTTGATTTAGAGGAGTGATACAGTAATATACTGAAATCACAGTACAAGTGTAAATCGTCTTAGCGGACTCTATAATACACTCACCGTCACGACGTCGCCGGGAAGGAATACGTGGGTTGAAGCCAGCTCCAGCCCGTCGCTCTCTCCAAAATTTCCTTTGTTGGTTGTTCAGGCCTTATACTCTGTGTTGGGCTGAGCCACGTACGCACTTATACCGTTCCTGAGCTTCAGGGGCATCTTGCCTGCGTTCGTCTCCTCTGAGCCTTCTTTCCTTACAGGGGTTATCGGTCGGTTACAGTCGGTCGTAACTGTGGACTAGGGAGTAGCTCTAGGAGGGCCGTGCGGCTGCCTGGCCTCTCGGTAGCTGTTCCGGCCTCTTCGCAGGTGCTGAGCGTAGTCTGGCCGTCGAAAGAGCGTTGTCGTCGCCGGGAGCTCTCCGCGGAGATCTGCGTCTGGCCGCGGAAGACGAGCGGAAGGCGAGCCCGGGCTTGCGGCGTGGACGCAGCTAAGTCCCGGGGCTGTGTTGCGTGTGAGCAGGGCTGGGACGTGGCAGTGGTTTTGCCCCTGGCGGTTACGGGCGTCACTGGCCGTGGATGGTTGCCAGCGGAGCCGAGAGGAGCAAAACTATCAACGGTCTGTGGGGGAGACGAATTAGTGCTTGCGGCGTTTCAGGTGCGTTCAGTGGTCGCGCAGCCTGGCGCGATCCAGCGGCACGATTTGCGCACGTGCTTACGCTTTAGCGGCGGCTAAGCCCAAGCCTCTAAACAGCAACTGTAACAGGATTGTGGTGCACGTCTTCCTGTTCTGCTGCCCTTCTAAATGAAGGGGAAAGTTCCTAAGCTGTGGGCAAAACTCTTTGGCCGCTTCTTACTGTTCTCACGCTCGTGGGTGCTGTGGCGTTCCTTGCTTAAAGCTAAGGGTTTGGACTTTTTCACTTGAGGTTTATGTAGTTTGTTGCTGAGGGTCTCTCATGCCGCAGTTGTGGTTTCTCACTTTATTTTGTGGGGCTCAGTCTTTATCAGGCACAGTTCACAGGTCCCTCATTTAGCGATCAGGGTGCAGGATTGAAAATGCAACCTCATCCCGAGACTTTACAGCCTCAGAAACCATTTGGGTGCCAAGATGTGCAGTTCGTCACTTCAGGTTCAGGGCTTAGGGCTTCCTGATGAGGGAAAAATCCGTAAATAATAAACTGTAAGCCCTGAAGCCCGAGCAGCGGGCTGCAAGCCCTCCTTCGGTGTTTGCCATCTTCCCCTGTGCTAGCGCTCCGCTCTGCGTGCCGAGCTGAGGCCTGGGTTTGATACGGTGCAGGCCCACCACGCGGACACTGGCGACGTGCGGCAGGCGAGCCGAGAGCCGTGCGAGCGTTCCGCGGGGCTCTGGTCTGGGGTAGAGCGGAAGCGCGGGCAGGCGAGCTCAGGCGTTGTCCTCTCCGATTCTCAGAGCTGAATCCTATCCCCGAAGGAAAAAGCAGAAGGGGCAGGCCATCGGCTACGCAGACGCCTGCCGCCTCGGGGGCTGCGGCGGGAGCTGACCCTTCCCCGACGGACGGACGGACGGTCGGACAGACGGACGCTGGCGTGGCGATGACTCTTCAGGTGTCACGGGGTAAGGGGAAGCGTGCCGGCACCGAGCTCCGTGGCAGGCTCGCTCCCAGGTGGCGTTCCTGCCCAGTAAAACAATAAACAGCCACTTTATTCTTTGCGGTCGCGTCTGTGGTTCCGGACGCCCCCCTGCCTGAAGATGACGCCCAGGGGAGAAGGTTACACGTTGTGCGCCCGGGGCCGGGAGCCGGTGCCCGAGCCCCTTGCGCTTTGGAGTGCCTGCGGTTCCCAGGGGACGCGGTGCTGTTCCGGGGCTGTGGGGAGTTGCCCTGGCGTGGCCTGGACCCTCGGGACTCTTGGGGGTGGTTCCCATCGTCGTGGGGGCAGCCGGGGCCCCCCCTCCAGGGCCCTGCGAGGGCACCGGCCTGCTCCCTGGCCTGTCTGGGGCCGGGGCCCGCGTGCCCGGAGCTGGGAGAGCTGCGGGCGTCCGCGGGGCTGCGGAGAGCCTGCAGGCGCCAGTGCCATCACAGAATCACAGAACGGGTAAGGTTGGAAGGGACCTCTGGGGATCGCCTAGTCCAACCTCCCTGCTCGAGCAGGGTCACCTAGAGCACGTTAGACAGGATCGCGCCCAGGCGGGTTTTGAATATCTCCGGAGAAGGAGACTCCGCCACCTCTCCGGGCAACCCGTTCCAGTGCTCCGTCACTCTCACGGGAAAGAAATCCTTCCTCGCATTCAGGCGTAACTTCCTGTGGTTCGGCTTGTGCCCGTCGCCTCTAGTCCTTTCGCGTGGGACAACTGGAAAGAGTTTAGCCCCATCCCCTTGCCACCCTGCCTTCAGATACTGATAGATTTTGATAAGATCCCGCCTCAGTCTTCCCCAGGCTAAGAGCCTCTTGTCGAGGCTGAGTCAGCCGCGCTGAGCCCCGTGACGTGCCTTACGGCCCCTTCGGTGTGCCCCGAGGCCCTTTGTCTGTGTGTTGGTTTGCCCTCTGATGCCCTCAGGAGCCTTCAGTTCACATTTTGGCTGGCCCCCATGGCCGCCGTGCGCCTCGGAGCCCTGCGCTCGCTCTGCAGCGCGCAACAAAGTTCTCTGTTTTGTCGCAGAGCTTTCTGGGTGTGCCCCAGGGCCCTCCTTTTGCCTTTTGGTGCTCCCAGAATCACCCTGTTTGCTCTGTCTTTGCATTGTAATATACATACACATGTACATAAAATGTGTGTGTACACACACACACACACACACACACCCCGTTTGTTGCACCTGCAGCTCTCAATTTGTTTCCTTGTGCCCTGAACGTCCCCTTTTGCTCCCTGTGCACTCCAGGGCTCTCCCTTGAGCTTTCAGGAAGCTGCTCTCAGAAGCCGGGGGGGCCTCTGCTGCCCTGGCAGTCCCAGCTGTCCCTGATGGCCTGCAGCTCTGGGCACTGTGGCTGGGACAAGTCCCAGGTGGGGCCTGTTTGGCTGATTGCAAGGGCAGGAAGTGGGTACATGCTGCGAGCTGGGTCTGCATTTGGAAGTTCATGTCAGTGTTGGTCCAGGACAATGGAGCTGCTGCCACACACTGCCTGCTGGGACCAGAATGTTGGCTGCACTGCAGAGGAGGTGAGCAGGGCTGAGGGGGGGCTGGCCTACGGGTCATGCGCGTGCTGCCGGTCTTAGCGGATGGGAGCGTCCCGGGCGATGGAGCAGAACTGAGGCGGACCGTGCTGGGGCAAAGTGTACTGGGGGTGGGGGGGCCCATGTATTGGCACAGTGGGAGGCAAGGACAGGGTGGGGAAGAGCTGTGCATCAGGGTCATAGAGGGTGGGGAGGAAGGTGGTGCGCTGGGGCTGGAGGTGGAAAGATGAATATATTGCATCAGGGCTGTGGTGGGGTTTAGTGCACATCAGATTAGTGAGGGGGGGTCCAGGGTCAGATTGGGACTGTGTCCTGGAGGGGTAGGAGGGATCCCAGGGGAAGCACTGGGGAGGATCACATGGGCCTGGGCAGTGTGGGAGCTGACTCGGAGCTACTCGAGAGGGTGTTGGGGAGCCCCAGGCCCGTGCTGGAGATTGCAAGGCTGCAGTCTGGGCTGTGTGGTGGCTTCCAGCCCTCGAGAGCGAGGGGGGAGCAGAGAGGGGGCAGGCCAGAACAGAAGTGCCGTAGGTTCAGACACCACCGAGCGCTGCAGCCCCCCGCCCCCCCCCCCCCCCCCAGCATACCGGAAACAGGAGCAGTAGTCTTCCGGCACTGGGCTTCCGGGCGGATTTTTTTTTTTTGCGCGGCATGCCGGGAGCAGTAGTCTTCCGGCACTGGGCTTCCGGGCGGACATGTTGTTTTGCGCGGCATGCCGGGAGCAGTAGTCTTCCGGCACCGGGCTTCCGGGCGGACATGTTGTTTTGCGCGGCATGCCGGGAGCAGTAGTCTTCCGGCACTGGGCTTCCGGGCGGACATGTTGTTTTTCGCGGCATGCCGGGAGCCGTAGTCTTCCGGCACTGGGCTTCCGGGCGGACATGTTGTTTTGCGTTGCATGCCGGGAGCAGTAGTCTTCCGGCACTGGGCTTCCGGGCGGACATGTTGTTTTGCGCGGCATGCCGGGAGCAGTAGTCTTCCGGCACTGGGCTTCCGGGCAGACATGTTGTTTTGCGCGGCATGCCGGGAGCAGTAGTCTTCCGGCACCGGGCTTCCGGGCGGACATGTTGTTTTGCGCGGCATGCCGGGAGCAGTAGTCTTCCGGCACTGGGCTTCCGGGTGGACATGTTGTTTTGCGCGGCATGCCGGGAGCAGTAGTCTTCCGGCACCGGGCTTCCTGGAGTTTTTTTTTTTTTTTTTCCGCGCGCGGTATGCCGGGAGCACTAGTCCACCTGAATCTGACTTCCGGTCGGCCATTTCAGTGTGCAGCGGATGCCGGGAGAGCTAAGCTTCCTGTCGGCCATATTGTTTTGCTCTACATGCCGGTAGATGTAGTCTTCCGGCAGAGAGTTTCCGGGGAGCCATTTTAGCCTGCCGCGCGTGCCAGGATCTGTAGTCTTCCGGCACCAGGTTTCCGGAAGGGCGTTTTCATATGCTGCGCATGGTAGGAGGTGTAGTCTTTCGGTACCGGGCTTTTGGGAGGCCATTTTTGTCTGCAGCGCATGCTAGGAGTTGTAGTCTTGTTCCTGGAACGCTGCTGTGGAAACCCTGCAAGACTGAAGGACAAGGGAGAGAGGCTATTGTACTACAGTAATGTGAAGGACAAACAGTTCCAGCTGAATAACATCAAGGAAACAACACTTTGAACAATGTGAAGAGTTGGCAAAACAAAGACAGTAGAATAACCCAGTAATCTATAAGTTCATTAATACTTATTAACATATTAAATTACTCCCCTAAATCAATGAGATCAGAATGACATGATAATGACATAGTAATCATGTTACCACCTTCTGAGCTTCTTGTGCTAATTAATAGGAATGTTAAAGTGCAAGCATGGAGTTAACACATGATATGATAAAACTGTAACTAATAGAAAAACATGTGTAAAGTACTCCCTGAAAAGTGTATATATAAATAAAGAATGAGGAAAGGAGAAGGTGCGCTAGCTTTGTGGATCTACCACTTAGCACCTATCTCTGCACAGAAATATAATAAACAAATATTTCAATCCTGTGTGTCTATCGGTTCCTTGCATACCAGATAACATGATTAAGGGCTCCACCCCGCTTTAGCAGCCCGCTTCTCTGCTTTGCCCTGCTCCTTTGGCCTTTTATTTTCCATCTGCTGAGCTCTGCTGGCCTTCCAGACCCCTTAGCACCCCTCTCGCGCACTTTGCATTACTCTCGCAGCCCTCCTTGTGCCTCACAGCTATCTTTTGTCCCTCCAGCAGCTTTAGCACCCCTCTACTCCCTTCAGAGTCCCTCTGCAGGCCTTTATTCTGCCCCAGAGCACTCCTTTGATCCTCTAGACCTGTGTGTGACACTCCTTTCTTCCGGCGCTGACCTCTCTTCTGGCCCTCTACACCCATTAGCACCCCTGCAGTCGCTTCAGAATCCCCCAAGAGATCTTCTTCCTGCCCTAGAGCTTTCTGGTTGCCAGTCCAGTCCCTTTAGCGGCCCGCCGCTCTGCTTTGGCCTGCTCCTTCGGCCTTTTATTTTCCATCTCCTGAGCTCTGCTGGCCCTCTAGACCCCTTAGCTCTGCTCTTGTCCACCTGGACTATCCTTTCAGCCTTTGGCGTGCCCCAGAGCTGTCTTCTGGCCTCCCCGCCCAGGCAGTTTAGGAACTCTCTAGTCTCAGAAAGCCTCCTTCTTCTCCAGAGTCATCTTTGCATCCTGTAGCACACTCCAGAATACTCTTTTAGCTTTTCTTCTGCTCCAGAGGTTTGTCTTGGCACCCTGTAGACCCATTAGCCCCCCTCTTGTCCCTTTAGGATCCCCCAGGTGCCCTCCTCCTTGCCCTGCAGCCCTCAGTTGGTGCTCCAGCAGCCTTTAGCAGCCTACTGCCCCGGTTAAGCCTTCTACTTTCCATCTGCTGACCTCTGTTGGCCTTCTAGACCCCTTAGCATCCCTCTCGTGCTCTCCGGACTATTCTTGCAGCCTTCCTTGTACCCACAGCTGTCTTTTCCTCCTCCAGCCTCTCTAGCACACCTTGACTCCCCTCAGAGCCTCTCTGAAGGCCTTTATTCCAACCCAGAGCACTCCTTTGGTCCTCCAGAACCCTGTGTGACGCTGCTCTGCTCCGGACCACTCTTTTGGCCTCTGTGGTGCCCCAGAGTCTTCTCTTGGCCCTGTAGAGCCCCAAGGACCCCTCTCGTGCTCTCTGGACACCTCTTTTGGACAGAATGGGGCTCAAGAGCAGTCTTCTGCCTTTCTGGACCCTTTCAGGACCACCTAGTCTTCTCAAAACCCCTTCAGATTCCCTCCTTGTTCCTGAAAGTCTCTGTTTTGGCCCTCTGGATGGCTTAGGATCTCTATAGTGCACTCTGGACTATTCTTTCAACCTTTCTTCTGCCCTAGAGCTCTCTTCTGGTCCTTTACACCCATTAGCACCTTGTAGTCCCCTCAGAATCCCCTTGGAGCCCTCTGGTTGCCAGCGCAGCCCCTTTAGTAGCACTCTCCTCCGGTTTAGCGACCTCTTTTGGCCTTTTATTTTACACCTGCAGACCTCTGTTGGCCCTCTAGACCCCTTAGCATCCTTCTAGTGTACTCTGGATTACCCTTTCAGCTGTGTGCCCCAGAGTTCTCCCCCGCCCCACCCCAACACTTTGGAACCCTCTAGTCTCCTCAGAACTCCTCCAGCTATCTTCCTTGTTCCCTAGAGTAATTCTTTTTGCCATGTAGATTGCTTAGCACTCCTAGTTTCCTCTGGATATCTCAGCCTTCCTTGTGGTCTTGATGTGTCTTCTGGCCCTCTGGAATCCCATTAGAAAGCATGTTATTTTCTGATAGCCCATCCAGGTTTCTTCTTTATTCCCTAGAGTCATTTGTTTGGCTATGTAGGCCCCTTTTGAACTGTCGTCGTACACTTTAGACTAGTTGCTTCCCTTCATTGTTTGCCAGAGCTGTTGTCTGGCCCTCCCCCTCCCCGGATCCCGCAGTCCCCTCAGAATCCCTCTCGAGCGCTCCTGCCGCCCTAGAGCCCTCTTAGCGCTCCAGCTCTTTGAGCAGCCTACCGCTCCGCTTCGGCCTCCTCTTTCGGCCTTTTGTTTCCCGCCCGCAGACCTGCGTTGACTGCGTAGGCTCCCCCTTAGCACCATGCTACTCCCCTGGAAACCCTTCAAAAACTCTTCCCTTTAAAGGCCCTTTTCGTGCCCCAGAGCTGTCTTCTGGCCCTCAAAGTTGCTTAAAACCCCTCCAGTTGTTCAAATGGCCTCCTGAGGCCTTTGGCCCTATATATCTCATAAAACCTCTTCTGTGCCCTTAGAATACCTCTAGAAGTCTCTCTCGTTAGCAAGTTCTTAATTTTTGGCCATCTAGTCCCCTTACGAGCTCTGGTCTGCTCTGGACGCTTCCTGGGATGCTTACTGTGCTCCAGAGATTCTCTCTGACTCTCTAGCCACCTTAGGAACTGTCTAGTCTCCTCAGTAGCCCTCCAGCTATCTTCCTTGTGCCCCAGAGTCATTTTTTAGCCATGCAGGTCTGTTAGGAGCTCTCTAGTGCACTGTGGAGTCTTTTGGCCTTCCATCCTCCCTAGAGCTGTCTTTTGGCAGTCTAGCTTCTTTAGGATTTCTGCAGTGTTCTCAAAACTGTTCCTGAGCTTTTTCTTATGCCCTAATGCCTTTTTTCTTTTTTTTCACTCAGCTGCCTGAGCCCCCTTTTCTCCTCTGAACCCTTTGGGTGGCCTTGGTTGGACTTTTTGGGGTTTTTTTTAGTTGTTCTCTAGTATCTATAAGAGATGTTTAATGTGCTCTGGATTCTTCTTCAGAGCTTTACTGTGCCACGTGCACCTCTGTTGGCCCTGCAGAGCCCTTAGGAATCCCTTTATTTTAGTCTGGACTATTATTTCAACCTTCTTTTTGTGCCCAAGTTATGTTTTGGCCTTTTCACCCTTGTAGGACTTCTCTAGTCCCTTCAGGACCTCATTCTGAAGCCTTTGTTGCGCCCTAAAGCGCTGTGTTGGTTCTGCAGCCCTGTTAGTACCTTTCTTGTTTTCTGCGAGTCCTCCACTTTGAGATACAGAGCTAGTATTCCCCTGGGGACCTACCTATCCCACCTAGCAACTGCATTTTCTTAATTACTCTAGGTACTACACAGGAAACACCCCTCTTGGGAAGCAGTCACCTTACAGAAGCAGGCTTATTCCAAGAGTTTATTGCGGTATCTCGGTTTGCCCTATAGGAAATGGTGTCCTGCCCGAACAGCTGAATTGTATGCAGGTCTGAACCAATCGACTGTGGTATAATATTTCCTTTAAAGGTTACGTGGAATGTTGTCGTTTTCTTCCAAAGCATAAGCAGAACCGGTTTCTAGTTTTGAATGCAAAGGCTCGTGCTAGTTAGAGTAAAAAGAAGTTTAACAACATACCTCCTGGTATTATAGAAATAGTAGATGAAGTCTCAGTAGCAGAGTAGATAACTCTTTCCGTCAAAATGGTCTGCTGATCCTTTCCATAGTTTGCAGTCTGAGCAGAAGAGAAAGACCTGCTTCTGCCCAGCCCTATGTATTTATGGCTTCCACTGCTTTGCTCCGCCCCTTCCAAGGGCTTGTGGGTAGGGCGGTGGGCGGGCCTAGCGTCACATAAAGGCAGGCCCTCAGCCCGGGGAGATCATTCTGGCTTTGCTCTCTCATGGGAGTAGAGCTCTGGAATTGCCTTAAAATAACAAATGCTGTAAATAACAGCATTTGAGAAAATAAAACCTCCTGCAAAATTTATCGCTGCATTTAGCATAGCAAGGGTCACGCCTTAACCTAAGAGCGACGGGACGGCCGAACACAGAGACGCAAGTACGACAGAAAACCCCTCGTACCCCGCGTTTTTTCTCTCCGGTCGGTGTTTCGGTACGGGGCGTTCAGCGGCGGAAAAGGACTTCCAGGTCTCCAGGTATATCTTCTGTTAAGTGTCATTATTGGGTTCTGGCGTTTCTGTGTTTATTGTGGAAGGGTCCCAACTTCATCACTGGGTTCTTCCCAGATGATGAGACCTGAGAAATTATTTGCTCTCCTCTTGGACTGCGGACAAAAGGAGACAGCAGAGGTTCTCAAAAAGCATTTTCTCCTTCTTTCACAGCCTAGGCGGTGGTGTGTTGCGTAGCATCTCCAGTAATTCAGATCTGTGTGAGCTGTCGCTCTCATCGGCTAGTCTGACAGCTTACTTGCTGGATGTTTTGCTGCTCCTCAGAAATATTGTCAGCCCTGTCAGGGAGATACTGCTTGAGATTTTTGTAGTATGTAGACTTGTAGAAGAGCGTAGACTTTATATGAAGAGAGAAGGAAGCACCCTTCCTCCCTACCACCGCAGTACGATGAGAAATGTAGTCATCTCATTGGAAACACAACCCCCGCATAAGTAAGCATATGTGCTTCAAGAGCTCAAAAATCAACCTACATATAGCTAATCAACTCCCCTCTTTTCCTACCGAAGCATTAGGGCCGAGCAGGAAGAAACTGCTGGACTTCCCTGGGCGAGCAGCAAGCGATTTGCAGCGTTGCCTTCCAGCGCCTGCCTTATATTTGTGCCCCCGAACATGCTGCAGCGTACAGTTTCGCGGCTGTGCTTCTGACCCTTACTCTGGCTTTAGGGGCCGCCCGCTCTGTTTTTTCAGGTACCGTGCGGCCCTTCCAAGAAACGGCTGAGCATTTCCGGTGAGGCAGAACAGGTGATGGTACCGGTGTTTCAGTTGGTCGAGGGCTGGTTAGCGCTGCCTGGCAGCACAGTAAGTTTGTCGCGTTGGTTTTCCAGGTACCGCGGACGTCACCGCAGAGAAGTTGCGGGAGCTCGGAATCGGCGTGGCACGGGCGAGCGGCGCACGCACGGCGCTCGGGCGGAGGAAGCTCTCGCGGACGAGGCCGGAGCCGGCCGGCACGGGGGCGACCGCTCGCGTTCCGATTTGGCGGGCGATGAAGGTGAATGTGGCGACCGAAGGAAGATCGGAGAGCGTGCGGCTGCCATTGCGGATGTTTCTTCAGTACAGATAGTGACCCCGAGAACTCCAAAAGCTAAGTTGAGGGGCGAAGAGCGTTGGGGTGTCTTGGCTGCGCGTGTGTGCCCGCTGACCCTCAGTGCAGCGCGGAGGGCTCTTCTGGTGCGTGCCGTGTGTGAGGCAGGCGCGGCGGAGGGTGGATGGGAGGAAGCGAGAGCGAGCTAGGCGGGGCAGCTCCAGCCTGTGTCTATGTTCGTGTGTAGTTTGTGTTGTGTGTTTTAGCTCTGCTACCTTTTGTTCAGGTCTTGATGTTGCTTTTGTCCTTTGCGCTCAAGGAGCATGATCCACACCGCGCAGCAGTAGCGCGGTAGGCATCCGTCGTCTTTTGCCTGGCGTGACTCATCGGCGTCGCGGCGACAGATCGCCTCTCATTCCGTGTGGCCGGCTAAAAGGGGCCGTCCGTCACTCCAGCTTTGCGTCGTAGCCGTTTGCGGCCAATCATCTTTGCCATCGTCGAGGCATCATCGGCCGCTCTTGTTTCGCATCTTTGCGGCGTCCTTTCAGGGTTTTCTTCCCTGCGTCATCGCCGCGTCGGATCTTTCTCGCCGACCTTTCTCGCGTCGATCTTTCCGGCTTTGCCGGAGCTCTCGCCACCGGAAGTGGTGGCACTTGGTTCCTTTCTGGTCTTGTGCAGAGCATCAGAGCTGTGCGGTCGTGATGTTGTAGAGCTTTCTAACCCACAGCATCTTATGTGTGGGAGTAGTTCTTTTTGTGTAGGGCTTTCCTGCATGTTTGTGTCTAATGTTTATCTGTCTGTTTAGTGCTGGAGCTGCCTTGCATGTGGGTGTTAGCAACGGTAGTGCGTAGAGCGTGTCAGTGATGGACCGGAGCGGCAATCGATCGGCCTCCTTGCGCTCTGCTTTGATTTGTTGCAGATATGCAGCGGCTTTCCCGGCGGGCTGAAGAGAGATGGAGGAAGAAAGGGTTGTGCTATAAGAAGATGAGCTAGAGTTGTTTTTGGAAGGAGAGCGGTGTGCTCAACGGTCCCCTTGTTAACTTTTGCTTTGTGCTTGTAGGTGTGGAACAATGTGCAACGAGGGTCCCTCTCACCCGGGAGGAGCGCGGCGAGGCGAGCGTCAGTCCGAGAGAGGATGCGGAACCTAGTATAGAGCCGTCGTCTTGTCGGCGCCGTCCCCGTTGCCCACCGCCGTTCCGATTTTACCGGTGTGTGGCATGCCTCGGCATGGCAACCCATAGCCTGGCGGTCAGGATGGGCAAGCGGAGCAGGTAAGTGTTATAGTGAGGTATGGTTGCAGACGGGGTGTGGTTTTTGGCATCACCTCCAGGTCTAGTCTTTTCTCTGGTTTTGCAGGTTTTGCAGGAAGTCGTGGAGAGGAGAACATGAGCGGCAACAAGAAGGCTGAGCAGGTGAGAGGGGGCACTTGTCAGGCTGGAGTTCCCTTGTCCTGTCGGGTAATGCCAGGCTGCTGGTCAGTAACTTATTTTTTTCTTTTCTTTTCGAGGTACTGTGTGGGCTTTTCCCAGGAATGTTTGAGTGTTTGAGATTAGGTAGAATGGGTGAGTATAATGGTGTGACAGTTCTAGAGCTAAGTCGATGCTGCCTAGCAGAAGAGTACTTTTGTTGTCTCGTTTTTTCCAGGTGCCGTGGGTGTTCTCATAGTCACGACGGAGCGTAGAATCGGTGCGGTGCAGGCGAACAGAGCAATTATAACGATTGCGGGGAGGGTGCCGTCGCAGAAGAGGCCGGAGCCGACCGGCACGGGGGCGACCGCTCGCGCTCCGGTTCGGCGAGCGACGAAGGCGAACGTGGCGACCGAAGGAAGATCGGAGAGGATGCGACCGTTATCGAGGATGACTCGTGAGGACAGACGGTGACTCGCAGTACTCCAAAAACGAAATTGAGGGTCAAAGAGTGCGTGTGGGGTGTATATGTGCACACTGACATTCAGTGTAGCATGGAGGGTTCTTCTGGTGATTCCTGTGCGAGGCAAGTGCAGCAGAGGGTGTACGGGAGAAAGCGAGGGTGCGCTAGGCAGGGCAGCTGCAGCTTGTGTCTGTGTTGTGTGTAGCTGTGATACCTTTTTTCTCAGGTCTTGATGTCACTCTTGTTCTTTGTGCTCAAGGAGCACGGCCCATACTGCGCAGCAGTAGAGCGATAGGCATCCGTTGTCTTTCGCCTGGCGCGACTCATCGACATCCTGCCAAGGGATCCTGTCTCATTCTGTACGGCCAGCTAGAAGGGGCGGTCCGTCGCTCCGGCTTCGCATCCCGGTCATTTGCGGCCAATCGTTTCCGCGGTCGTCATCGAGGCCTCGTCGACTCTCGTCTTCTGGGACCGCTCTCGTTTTGCATCTTGCTGGCACCCTTTCAGGGTTCTCTTCCCTGTACAGGCACAGCTCGGGGTCTTCCGTGGCCGGCTGCTTTGGCATCGACTCTCCTGCCTTTGTCGGCACCTTTGCATCACGGACGCTGGTATTTGACTCTTTTGTGGACTTGTCCAGAGCATCAGAGCCGCACAGCTGTGGCATTGTAGGACTTTCTGGCTAGCAAAGGTGTGTGTGTGTGTGTGTGTTTCTTTTTGTGTAGGACTCTGCTTTGTGTTTGTGTCTGTCCGTCCGTTTGGGGCTGGAGCTGCCTCGCCTGTGGGCGTTAGGAACGGTAGGATGTAGAGTGTGGCAGGGATGGCTCAGAACACTGATCCGCCAGCCTGCGTGCTCCCCTTTATGCTGTTTTGCAGATGTGCTGCAGCAGCCCACGTGCCCAAGGGAGATGAAGGAAGCGAGAGGCATATCCGCTCTTAGGTTCAGGTGCAGAGCAGCATTCCCAGTGGGCCGAAGGGAGACGGAGGAAGAAAGGGGCACGGTCTTAGAAGGTGATCTAGGGGTTTGTTGTTGGAAAATGGGGTGGTGGTGTGCTACGGTTCCCGGATCAATTCTTGCTTTGTACTTGTAGATGAGGAGCGATGCGGAGGCCAGATCCTTGCACCGAGGCAGAATACAGCAAGGTGAGCGTCGGTCCCAGAGATGAAGCGGAGGCTATATAGGGCCGTTGTCCTGTCGGCGCCGTCCGTGTCGCACACCGCCGTTCTCGTTTTACAGACGGGCCTCGACACTGTGACCGTAGCATGGCAGTCAGCAGGGGTTATAGGAGCGGGTAAAGGTGTGGGAGCAAATGCTTGATGCGGGTGGGCTGTGGTCTTGCACGCATCACCTCAGTGCACGATTGCTCTGTGCTTGCAGGTTTTGCAGGACGCTGTGGAGAGAAGCGGAGTGCTGGCAAGAGCCTGAGCAGGTGAGAGCGTATCTTGTTTGTGTCAGAATGTTATTGTGTGGTGGGCGGTGTCGGGCTGCCCCTCGATGATGTCTCTCGCTCTGCTTTTTTGCAGGTACCGTGCCGGCCTTTCCGTGGCACGCCTGGGGTCGCAGGGGAGCGGCTCGGCGTCCGGCATCGTGCGGTCGGCGAGCGCCGTCTGGGTGAAGAGCAATTTTGTTTTGTTTCTTCCGGATGCTGCGGGTGGCCCATCCAGCCGCAGCGTCGGGGTTTGGAAGCGTTGTAGCGAAGGCGAGCGGAGCATCTGCGGTGCTTTGGGGGAGGGTGTCGTCGGGGATGAGGTAGGAGCCGACCGGCACGGAGGTGACCGCTCGTGCTGCGGTTTGGCAGGTGCCGGAGGCGAACGCGGCGATCGAAGGAAGACCGGAGAGGACGCGGCCGCCGTCGCGGGTGCCTCCTGAGGACTGATGGTGACCCACGGACTCCGCGCTCTAAAAGCTAAGCTGAAGGGCAAAGGGTGTTGGGGTGTGTTGGCTCAGTGTGTGTGTGTGTGTGTGTGTGCGCGTGTGTGCGTGTGCACGTGTGCTGGCATCATTGTAGTGTGGAGGGCTCCTCAGGAGGAGTGCTGTGTGTGAGGAAGAGATGGTGGGGTGTGTGTGGCAGAAAGCGAGGGGGTGCTAGGCAGGGCAGCTCCAGGGTGTCGTCTGTGTCCTGGTGTCGTCTGTGTCCTGGTGTCGTCTGTGTCCTGGTGTCGTCTGCGTTCCGGTGTCGTCTGTGTGTTGTGGCTGTGTTCTCTTTTGCTGAGGTCTTGACGTCGCTCTCGTTCTTTGTGCTCAGGGAGCACAGCCCACACTGTGTAGGAGTAGCGTGGCAGGCATCCGTTGCCCTTTGCCGGGCACGAGTCATCGGCATCGCGCCAAGGGAATCTCGTCTCATTCCGTGCGGCCTACCAAAAGGGGCGGTCCGTCGCTCCGGCTTCGCGTCACGGCCGATCGGGCCACGGTCGCGGCCTCGCCGGCCGCTCCTCTTCCGAGGCCGCTCTCGTCCCGCGTCTTTGCGGCGCCCTTTCGGGGTTCTCTTCCCTGCGTTGTCCCGGGCTCGGGTCTTTCTCGCGAGCCTCCTCTTCCTCGGCGTTCCCGGCTTTGCCGGCTCCTTTCCATCGCGAGCGGTGGCCTTTGCCCCTCTTTTCTGGACTCGTCCAGAGCATCTGAGCTGCACAACTGTGCCATTGCATGGCTTTCTGGCTGACAGAGTCTTGCGTGTGTGTGTGATTCTTTTTGTGTACGATTCTGCTTTGTGTTTGTGTCTGTCCATCTGGGGTTGGAGCTGCCTTGCCTGTGGATGTAGCAAGGTAGGATGTAGAGTGTTGCAGTGATGGACTGGGGTGGTGATCATTCAGCCTTTGCACGCTGTGGTTTATTTCTTGTCAGATGCAGAGCAGCATTCCCAGCGGGCTGAAGGGAGACGGAGGAAGAAAGGGGCGTAGTCTTAGACGGTGATCTAGGGGTTTGTTGTTGGAAACGGGGTGGTGTTGTGTTGCGGTTCCCGGATCAATTCCCGCTTTGCGCTTGTAGATGAGGAGCGATGCGGAGAGCAGATTGCTTACGCCCAGGCAGAGCACGGCAAAATGAGCGTCAGCGCAGGAGATGAAGCGGAGCCTATGTAGGGCTGTTGTGTAATCGGCGCCGTTTCTGTTGCGCGCCGCCGTTCCGGTTTTACAGGGGCGCGGCAGAGCTCGGCACGGTGGCCGTAGCTTGGCGGTCAGCAGGGGTTATAGGAGGGGGTAAAAGGGCGGGCACAAATGCTTGATGCGGGTGGGCTGTGGTCTTGGACGCGTCACCTCAGTGCACGATTGCTCTGTGCTCGCAGGTTTTGCGGGAAGCTGCGGAGAGAAGTCGAGTGCTGGCAAGAGCCTGAGCAGGTGAGAGCGTATCTTGTTTGTGTCAGAATGTTATTGTGTGGTGGGCGGTGTCGGGCTGCCCCTCGATGATGTCTCTCGCTCTGCTTTTTCGCAGGTACCGTGCAGGCCTTTCCGTGGCACGCCCGGGGTCGCAGGGGAGCGGCTCGGCGTCCGGCATCGTGCGGTCGTCGAGCATTGTCTGGGCGAAGAGCAATTTTGTTTTTTTGTTTCTTCCGGACGCTGCGGGTGGCCCATCCAGCCGCAGCGTCGGGGTTTGGAAGCGTTGTAGCGAAGGCGAGCGGAGCATCTGCGGTGCTTTGGGGGAGGGTGTCGTCGGGGATGAGGTAGGAGCCGACCGGCACGGAGGCGACCGCTCGTGCCGCGGTTTGGCAGGTGCCGGAGGCGAACGCGGCGATCGAAGGAAGACCGGAGAGGACGCGGCCGCCGTCGCGGGTGCCTCCCGAGGACAGATGGTGACCCACGGACTCCGCGCTCTAAAAGCTAAGCTGAAGGGCAAAGGGTGTTGGGGTGTGTTGGCTCAGTGCGCGTGTGTGCGCGTGTGCTGACATTCATTGTAGTGCGGAGGGCTCCTCAGGAGGAGTGCTGTGTGTGAGGAAGAGATGGTGGGGTGCGTGTGGCAGAAAGCGAGGGGGTGCTAGGCAGGGCAGCTCCAGGGTGTCGTCTGCGTTCTGGTGTCGTCTGCGTTCCGGTGTCGTCTGTGTGTTGTGGCTGTGTTCTCTTTTGCTGAGGTCTTGATGTCGCTCTCGTTCTTTGTGCTCAGGGAGCACAGCCCACACTGCGTAGGAGTAGCGTGGCAGGCATCCGTTGCCCTTTGCCGGGCACGAGTCATCGGCATCGCGCCAAGGGAATCTCGTCTCATTCCGTGCGGCCTACCAAAAGGGGCGGTCCGTCGCTCAGGTTTCGCGTCGCGGCCGATCGGGCCACGGTCGCGGCCTCGCCGGCCGCTCCTCTTCCGAGGCCGCTCTCGTCCCGCGTCTTTGCGGCGCCCTTTCGGGGTTCTCTTCCCTGCGTTGTCCCGGGCTCGGGTCTTTCTCGCGAGCCTCTTCTTCCTCGGCGTTCCCGGCTTTGCCGGCTCCTTTCCATCGCGAGCGGTGGCCTTTCCCCCTCTTTTCTGGACTCGTCCAGAGCATCCGAGCCGCACAACCGTAGCGTCATAGGTCTTACCGGCCGGCAACATTGTCTTCGCTGCCCTTTTTCTATGCTAGGGCGCGTGTTTGTGTCTGTATGTACGTCCGTGTCTTTGTCTGGAGCTGCCTTGCCTGTGGATGTTATGTAGTTATGGTAGTGGGTAGAATATAGTAATGTAGCTATCCTAGTTATTGGGGGGGGGTTAATAAGAGGTAGAGGTATTTATTTATTTATTATTAGTTAGAATTTCCAGTCCGGGGGGCTTCCCGGTCATTCCAACGCAGCGTTACCTTTAAGAAGAACGGTAGCAGATAGTTACGTTAGCTCAGGGGATGGATGGCCGTAGCGAGCGTGAACGGGCGGTTGTTCGGTAGTGGGATGGGTCTAATGTTGTATGCTTTTCTTTTTGCCTCTAGGTTGTAGTTAGCATTTTAAATTTATTTTTGGTTTTTATTAAAAAAAAAAAAAAAACCCCAGCTGGGGGATTTTTTTTTTTTCCCCCAGCTGGGTTTTTTTTCCCCGGTCCCGGCCGCTCTGCGAGGCAACTATCGTCGCCCGTGTCGATGCGGAGCTCTGCCTCGGGACTGGGTTTTTTTTTTTTTTTTTTTTTTTTTCTTTTTTTTTTTTTTTTTTTTTCCTCCCTGGTCCCGGCCGCTCTGCGAGGCAACTATCGTCGCCCGTGTCGATGCGGAGCTCTGCCTCGGGACTGGGTTTTTTTTTTTTTTTTTTTTTTTTCTTTTTTTTTTTTTTTTTTTTTTTTCCTCCCTGGTCCCGGCCGCTCTGCGAGGCAACTATCGTCGCCCGTGTCGATGCGGAGCTCTGCCTCGGGACTGGGGCTTTTTTAGGATTTTTTTTTTTTTTTCCTTCTTGGTAACCCTGTTACTGAGAGCTACCTAAAATAGGAGGGGATCGCCTATTACCGCAGGAAGGTAGCGTACGTGCCGGGCGACGCGAGTAGAAGCCGCGAGATTATAGAGACGGATGGCGAGGAGTACGCGGAGCCGCTCTAGGACGCGGAGTCGCTCGTCGAGGTTTTCCTATTGTGACGACGGAAGG
>NW_026907591.1:0-102963 GCF_028389875.1 Rhea pennata | reverse complement strand
GGTGGGACCTCCATGGAGGTCCTCCTGCCAGGGGGACATGGGGGTGGCCATGGGGACCTCACCGCCACGGATGGGGATGGGTGGTGGGACCTCCATGGAGGTCCTCCTGCCAGGGGGACGTGGGGGTGGCCTTGGGGACCTCACCGCCATGGATGGGGACAGGTGGTGGGACCTCCATGGAGGTCCTCCTGCCAGGGGGACGTGGGGGTGGCCTTGGGGACCTCACCGCCACGGATGGGGACGGTTGGTGGGACCTCCATGGAGGTCCTCCTGCCAGGGGGACGTGGGGGTGGCCTTGGGGACCTCACCGCCATGGATGGGGACAGGTGGTGGGACCTCCATGGAGGTCCTCCTGCCAGGGGGACGTGGGGGTGGCCATGGGGACCTCACCGCCATGGATGGGGACAGGTGGTGGGACCTCCATGGAGGTCCTCCTGCCAGGGGGACGTGGGGGGTGGCCATGGGGACCTCACCGCCATGGATGGGGACAGGTGGTGGGACCTCCATGGAGGTTCTCCTGCCAGGGGGACGTGGGGGTGGCCATGGGGACCTCACCGCCACGGATGGTGACGGGTGGTGGGACCTCCATGGAGGTCCTCCTGCCAGGGGGACGTGGGGGTGGCCATGGGGACCTCACCGCCACGGATGGGGACGGGTGGTGGGACCTCCATGGAGGTCCTCCTGCCAGGGGGACGTGGGGGTGGCCATGGGGACCTCACCGCCACGGATGGGGACGGGTGGTGGGACCTCCATGGAGGTCCTCCTGTGAGGGGGACGTGGGGGTGGCCATGGGGACCTCACCGCCACGGATGGGGACAGGTGGTGGGACCTCCATAGAGGTCCTCCTGCGATGGGGACCTGGGGGGGGGCAATGGGACCCCATGGGGTGGGGCCGGGGCCTTGGGACGGTGATGGAGACCTCAGCCCCGGGGACAGGGCGGGTGGAGGGAGGGATGGAGGAAAGGAGAGCTGGCCGGCCGGAGGGAGAGGTGGATGGACAGGGGGACGGAAGGATGGAGGGAGGGAGGGATGGTGGGATGGAGGGAGGGAGAGATGGATGGAGGGAGGGTTGGGTGGTGGGATGGATGGAGGAATGGTTGGGTGGAGGGATAGAGGGATGGGTGGAGAGATGGATGGAGAGATGGAGGGATGGAGGATGGGTGGAAGGATGCAGGGATGGATGGAGAGATGGGTGGAGGGATGGAAGGAGAGATGGAGGGATGGAGAGATGGGTGGAGGGTTGGAGGGATGGATGGATGGAGAGATGGAGGATGGATGGATGGAGGGATGGGTGGAGGGATGGGTGGAAGGATGCAGGGATGGATGGAGAGATGGGTGGAGGGATGGATGGAGAGATGGATGGAGGGATGGATGGATGGAGGGATGGGTGGAGGGACGGATGGATGGAGGGATGGAGAGATGGATGGAGGGATGGGTGGAAGGATGCAGAGATGGATGGATGGAGAGATGGATGGAGGGATGGTTGATGGAGGGACGGAGGGATGGAGGGACGGAGGGATGGAGAGATGGAGGAATGGATGGAGGGATGGATGGAGAGATGGGTGGAAGGATGGATGGAGGGATGGATGGAGGGATGCAGAGATGGGTGGAGGGATGGATGGAGGATGGATGGAGGGATGGAGGGATGGATGGAGAGATGGATGGATGGAGGGATGGAGGGATGGGTGGAAGGATGCAGGGATGGATGGAGAGATGGGTGGAGGGATGGATGGAGGGATGGATGGAGGGATGGAGAGATGGATGGATGGAGAGATGGGTGGAGGGATGGATGGAGGGACGGAGGGATGGAGAGATGGGTGGAGGGATGGAGGGCCGGCCGCACAGCCGGCCGTCCAGCCGGCCGGACAGCCAGACAGAGAGGTCTCCGCAGGTTCGAGGTGCGCGGCGGCGCCGACTGCGCCTACCTGGGCGACGGCGCCGTGCACACGGCGAGCTGCTCCTCCGAGAAGAACTGGATCTGCGCCAAGGCGCCCGCCTGACCCCAACGCCCCGCCCCAATCCCACCACGCCGCCCCCCCCGCCCCCCCCCCCAAAAAAAAAAAAAAATAAAAATCCCGGAATAAAGGTGGCGGCGGTGGCGGCGGCGGCGGCGGCTCCGCGTACCGGCCTCAGAGCAGCACCGCGTCCCGCCGGCAGACCCACTTGAGCTCGGCGCCGCAGCTCTCGGCGGCCGCCCGGTTCCTCTTGAGGACGCCGCAGTCGCGGTCGCGGCCGCCCGGAGCCCGGCCCTGCGTGGGGTTGGGGTTGGGGTTGGGTCACGTCTCCTCGGGCGCCCCACAGCGCCGAAAAGGCGTTAAAAAAATAAATAAATAAATAAAAAAATAGCGGGCTTACGGGAGCGGACGCGCCGAGGAGCCGTCGGGTCGGAGCCAGGCGCCGGAGCGGTACCGCAGCCCGATCCACACGGGGTTTCGCTCCCGGGCGACGCTCTCCAGCGAGGCCTGCCGAGGCCCCCGGAAAGGACGTGTTTTGGGGGGGTCCCACCACGCCGGATGCTCCCACGTCCCCCGGGAAGGACGTGGTTTTGGGTCCCACCACGCCGGATGCTCCCACGTCCCCCGGGAAGGACGTGGTTTTGGGTTCCCACCATGCCGGATGCTCCCATGTCCCCCGGGAAGGACGTGGTTTTGGGTTCCCACCACGCTGGATGCTCCCACATCCCCAGGAAGGACGTGTTTTGGGGTTCCCACCACACCGGACGCTCCCATGTCCCTCCATGTCCCCGGGAAGGACGTGTTTTGGGGTTCCCACCACCCTGGATGCTCCCACATCCCCCAGGAAGGACGTGTTTTGGGGTTCCCACCACACCAGATGCTCCCACGTCCCACCAGCTCCCCCAGGAAGGACGTGTTTTGGGGTTCCCACCACACCAGACGCTCCCACATCCCCCAGGAAGGACGTGTTTTTGGGTTCCCACCACACCAGATGCTCCCACGTCCCTCCACGTCCCCCAGGGAGGATGTGTTTTGGGGTTCCCACCACCCTGGATGCTCCCACGTCCCTCCACGTCCCCCAGGAAGGACGTGGTTTTGGGTTCCCACCACGCCAGACGCTCCCACGTCCCACCAGCTCCCCCAGGAAGGACGTGTTTTGGGGTTCCCATCACCCTGGATGCTCCTACGTCCCCCAGGAAGGACGTGTTTTTGGGGTTCCCACCACGCCAGATGCTCCCACGTCCCTCCACGTCCCCCGGGAAGGACGTGTTTTGGGGTTCCCACCACCCTGGATGCTCCTACGTCCCCCAGGGAGGATGTGTTTTTGGGGTTCCCACCACACCGGACGCTCCCATGTGCCTCCACGTCCCCCAGGAAGGACGTGTTTTGGGGTTCCCACCACCCTGGATGCTCCTACGTCCCCCAGGAAGGACGTGTTTTTGGGGTTCCCACCACGCCAGATGCTCCCACATCCCTCCACGTCCCCCGGGAAGGACGTGTTTTGGGGTTCCCACCACCCTGGATGCTCCTACGTCCCCCAGGGAGGATGTGTTTTTGGGGTTCCCACCACACCGGACGCTCCCATGTCCCTCCACGTCCCCCGGGAAGGACATGTTTTGGGGTTCCCACCACCCTGGATGCTCCCACGTCCCCCGGGAAGGACGTGTTTTGGGGTTCCCACCACCCTGGATGCTCCCACATCGCACCACGTCCCCCGGGAAGGACGTGGTTTTGGGTTCCCACCACGCCAGACGCTCCCACGTCCCACCAGCTCCCCCAGGAAGGACGTGTTTTTGGGTTCCCACCACACCAGATGCTCCCACGTCCCACCAGCTCCCCCAGGAAGGACGTGTTTTGGGGTTCCCACTACCCTGGATGCTCCCACGTCCCACCAGCTCCCCCAGGAAGGA
Organism: Rhea pennata; assembly: GCF_028389875.1. Lineage (NCBI taxonomy): Eukaryota > Metazoa > Chordata > Aves > Rheiformes > Rheidae > Rhea > Rhea pennata. The sequence continues at coordinate 99,098 of NW_026907591.1, read as the reverse complement.
CGTGTTTTTGGGTTCCCACCACACCAGACGCTCCCACGTCCCACCAGCTCCCCCAGGAAGGACGTGTTTTTGGGTTCCCACCACACCAGACGCTCCCACGTCCCACCAGCTCCCCAGGAAGGACGTGTTTTTGGGTTCCCACCACACCAGACGCTCCCACGTCCCACCAGCTCCCCCAGGAAGGACGTGTTTTGGGGTTCCCACCACCCTGGATGCTCCCACGTCCCACCAGCTCCCCCAGGAAGGACGTGTTTTGGGGTTCCCACCACCCTGGATGCTCCCACGTCCCACCAGCTCCCCCAGGAAGGACGTGTTTTGGGGTTCCCACCACCCTGGATGCTCCCACGTCCCACCAGCTCCCCCAGGAAGGACGTGTTTTTGGGTTCCCACCACGCCAGACGCTCCCACGTCCCACCAGCTCCCCCAGAAAGGACGTGTTTTGGGGTTCCCACCACCCTGGATGCTCCCACGTCCCACCAGCTCCCCCAGGAAGGACGTGTTTTGGGGTTCCCACTACCCTGGATGCTCCCACGTCCCACCAGCTCCCCCAGGAAGGACGTGTTTTTGGGTTCCCACCACGCCAGACGCTCCCACGTCCCACCAGCTCCCCCAGAAAGGACGTGTTTTGGGGTTCCCACCACCCTGGATGCTCCCACGTCCCACCAGCTCCCACAGGAAGGACGTGTTTTGGGGTTCCCACCACCCTGGATGCTCCCACGTCCCACCAGCTCCCCCAGGAAGGACGTGTTTTTGGGTTCCCACCACGCCAGACGCTCCCACGTCCCACCAGCTCCCCCAGGAAGGACGTGTTTTTGGGTTCCCACCACCCTGGATGCTCCCACGTCCCACCAGCTCCCCCAGGAAGGACGTGTTTTGGGGTTCCCACCACCCTGGATGCTCCCACGTCCCACCAGCTCCCACAGGAAGGACGTGTTTTGGGGTTCCCACCACCCTGGATGCTCCCACGTCCCACCAGCTCCCCCAGGAAGGACGTGTTTTGGGGTTCCCACCACACCAGATGCTCCCACGTCCCACCAGCTCCCCCAGGAAGGACGTGTTTTGGGGTTCCCACCACCCTGGATGCTCCCACGTCCCACCAGCTCCCCCAGGGAGGACGTGTTTTGGGGTTCCCACCACACCAGATGCTCCCACGTCGCACCAGCTCCCCCAGGAAGGACGTGTTTTGGGGTTCCCACCACCCTGGATGCTCCCACGTCCCCCAGGAAGGACGTGTTTTGGGGTTCCCACCACGCCAGACGCTCCCACATCCCACCAGCTCCCCCAGGAAGGACATGGTTTTGGGTTCCCACCACACCAGACGCTCCCACGTCCCACCAGCTCCCCCAGGAAGGACGTGTTTTGGGGTTCCCACCACCCTGGATGCTCCCACGTCCCACCAGCTCCCCCAGGAAGGACGTGTTTTTGGGTTCCCACCACACCAGATGCTCCCACGTCCCACCAGCTCCCCCAGGAAGGACGTGTTTTGGGGTTCCCACCACCCTGGATGCTCCCACGTCCCCCGGGAAGGACGTGTTTTGGGGTTCCCACCACGCCAGATGCTCCCACATCGCACCACGTCCCCCGGGAAGGACGTGGTTTTGGGTTCCCACCACGCCAGACGCTCCCACATCCCACCAGCTCCCCCAGGAAGGACGTGTTTTGGGGTTCCCACCACCCTGGATGCTCCCACGTCCCACCAGCTCCCCCAGGAAGGACGTGTTTTTGGGTTCCCACCACCCTGGATGCTCCCACGTCCCACCAGCTCCCCCAGGAAGGACGTGTTTTTGGGTTCCCACCACACCAGATGCTCCCACGTCCCACCAGCTCCCCCAGGAAGGACGTGTTTTGGGGTTCCCACCACCCTGGATGCTCCCACGTCCCCCAGGAAGGACGTGTTTTTGGGGTTCCCACCACGCCAGATGCTCCCACGTCCCACCAGCTCCCCCAGGAAGGACGTGTTTTGGGGTTCCCACCACACCAGATGCTCCCACGTCCCACCAGCTCCCCCAGGAAGGCCGTTTTTGGGGCGCCCCCCCCCACTCACGACGGCGGCGAGGTCGCGGGCGCCGAGGAGGCGGGCGGCGCGGGCGGCGCAGTCGCGGGCGCCGACGTCCCAGGCGCGGGCCGCGTCCGAGAGGCGGTAGCAGGCGGCGCCGTGGGGGCTCCAGCCGCGGGGGCAGAGGGCGCAGGGGGCCTTCGGCCTCGCGCCGCCGCCCTCCTCGGCCTCGCCGGGCCGGGCGCAGAGGCGGCGGCGCAGCTCCGACGCCAGCTCCTCCGCGGAGCCGTTGCCGCAACCCGGACCCAGCTCGGCCCCATCCGCCTCCGCCGCCGTCGGAGACCTCCGGAAAGCTGCGGAGCACCGAAACGCGGGGAATTCAGCCCAAAACGCAAGGCGAGGGGGCGCTGGGCCTTCCTCCCCTCCCCCCCCCCCGCTCCGGACTCTTCCTCCTCGCGCTTCTTCTCTTCCCGCATCCTTATCCCGAGTTTTCTTGGCCTCCTCCGGCATCGTATCCCGCTTTTCCCGTTTCCCCCCCGTTATGGGGATCCCCCCCCCCCATTTCCAGCATCCTCATCCCGCTTTTCCCTTTTCCCCCCCGTTTTGGGGATCCCCCCCCCATTTCCAGCATCCTCATCCCGCTTTTCCCCCCCCCGTTTTGGGGATCCCCCCCCCATTTCCAGCATCCTCATCCCATTTTTTCCCTCCTCTTGCCGCATCCTCATCCTGTTTTTCCCATTTTTTAGCACCTTCGTCCCGTTTCCCCCCCCCCCACTTTCTGCGTTCACACCCCGTCCCCCCCCCTCCTTTTTTGGGGCGCCTTCACCCCATTTTCCCCCCCTTTTTTTTGGCACCTTCATCCCCCTTTCCCCCTTCTTTCGGCATCCTCATCCCTATTCTCCCCCCCCCCGTTGCAACATCCCGATCCCCCTTTTTTTAGCATCCTTCCCCCCCCCTTTTTTTTTTGCGGGGGGGGGGGCTTTCCCGTCCCACCTCCCCCCCCCTTCGGCCTCCCCACCCCCCCCCTTTTTTGGGGGCATTTTGACCCCGTTTCCCCCCCCCGACCCCCCCTCCCGTTCCAACTTCCCCCCCCCTTCGGCCTCCCCACCCCCCCCTTTTTTGGGGGCATTTTGACCCCGTTTCCCTCCCCCCTGACCCCCCCTCCCGTCCCACCTCCCCCCCCCTTCAGCCTCCCCACCCCCCCCTTTTTGGGGGGGGCATTTTGACCCCGTTTCCCTCCCCCCCGACACCCCCGTCCCACCTCCCCCCCCCTTCAGCCTCCCCACCCCCCCCTTTTTTGGGGGCATTTTGACCCCGTTTCCCTCCCCCCCGACCCCCCCTCCTGTCCCACCTCCCCCCCCCTTCGGCCTCCCCGCCCCCCCCTTTTTTGGGGGCATTTTGACCCCGTTTCCCTCCCCTGACCCCCCCTCCTGTCCCACCTCCCCCCCCCTTCGGCCTCCCCACCCCCCCCTTTTTGGGGGGGGCATTTTGACCCCGTTTCCCCCCCCCGACCCCCCCTCCCGTCCCACCTCCCCCCCTCTTCAGCCTCCCCACCCCCCCCCTTTTTTGGGGGGGCATTTTGACCCCGTTTCCCTCCCCCCCGACCCCCCCGTCCCACCTCCGCCCCCCCTTCAGCCTCCCCACCCCCCCCCTTTTTTGGGGGCATTTTGACCCCGTTTCCCCCCCCCCGACCCCCCCTCCCGTCCCACCTCCCCCCCCCTTCAGCCTCCCCACCCCCCCCTTTTTGGGGGGGGCATTTTGACCCCGTTTCCCCCCCCAACCCCCCCTCCCGTCCCACCTCCCCCCCCCTTCAGCCTCCCCACCCCCCCCTTTTTTGGGGGCATTTTGACCCCGTTTCCCTCCCCCCCGACCCCCCCTCCCGTCCCACCTCCCCCCCCCCTTCAGCCTCCCCACCCCCCCCCCCTTTTTGGGGGCATTTTGACCCCGTTTCCCCCCCCCGACCCCCCCTCCTGTCCCACCTCCCCCCCCCTTCGGCCTCCCCACCCCCCCTTTTTTGGGGGGGGCATTTTGACCCCGTTTCCCTCCCCCCCGACCCCCCCGTCCCACCTCCCCCCCCCTTCAGCCTCCCCACCCCCCCCCTTTTTGGGGGGCATTTTGACCCCGTTTCCCCCCCCCCGACCCCCCCCGCCCGGCGCCGGCGCGGGAAGGACGTGAGCAAGCGTCAAACGGTCCCGAGGCGCGAAAAATCGCCGTTTAGAAACCCCCGAAACAGTGATTCATCGCCCCAAACCGCCCGCGGGGGGGGGGGCACGGACCCGCCTTCCCCGGCGCTGCCTCCGTATAAGGCACCTTTACGCGGCCCCGTATGTAAGGCCTCTCCGTATAGGGGACAGCTATAGGAGCCGGGGCCTCTATAGGAGCCAGATCCCCCTATAGGAGCCGCTCCCACTATAGGAGCCATCGCCTATAGGACCCAGGTCCCCGTATAGGAGCCAGGTCCCACTATAGGGGCCGGGTCCCACTATAGGGGCCGTCCCCTACAGGAGCCGGGTCCCGGTATAGGAGCCAGGTCCCCTATAGGATCTGGGTCCCACTATAGGAGCTGGGTCCCACTATAGGGGCCGCCCCCTGTAGGAGCCAGGTTCCCTATAGGAGCCATCCCCTATAGGACCCAGCTCCCCTATAGGAGCTGGGTCCCACTATAGGATCTGGGTCCCACTATAGGAGCCGGGTCCCCGTATAGCAGCCAGGTCCCTGTGTAGGGGCTGGGTCCCCATATAGGAGCCATCCTGGTGTAGGAGCCAGGTCCCCTATAAGGGTCATCCCCTATAGGATCCAGGTCCCCATGTAGGAGCCAGTTCCCGCTATAGGGGCCATGTCCCCTATAGGAACCATCTCCTGTAGGATCTGGGTCCCTGTATAGGATCCGGGTCCCTGTATAGGATCCAAGTCCCCTATAGGAGCCATCCCCTATAGGATCCAGGTCCCTGTATAGGATCCGGGTCCCCTATAGGGGCCATCCCCTATAGGATCCAAGTCCCCTATAGGAGCCATCCCCTATAGGATCCGGGTCCCTGTATAGGATCCGGGTCCCCTATAGGATCCAAGTCCCCTATAGGATCTGGGTCCCCCATAGGGACCGGCGCGGGACTCACCCAGCACTGCCAAGGTGACGACGGCAGCCGCCAGCAGCAGGGACCCGGCGAGCGCCAGGCTCCGGCGCCGGGGACCGGGACCGGGACCGGGACCGGGACCGAGACCAGGATCAGGACCAGGACCAGGACCAGGACCGAGACCGGGATCAGGATGGGGACGGGGCCGGGCCGGGCCGGCAGCTGCGGGGACGGGACCGGGACCGGGATCAGGACCAGGACCAGGACCAGGACTGGGATCAGGACCAGGACCGGGATCAGGACCGGGACCAGGACCAGGACCGGGACCGGGATCAGGATGGGGCCGGGGCCGGGACGGGCCGGCACCTGTGGGGATGGGACTGGGACCAGGATCAGGACCAGGCCCAGGATGGGGACAGGATGGGGATGGGGATGGGGATGGGGATGGGGACCAGGACCAGGACCAGGACTGGGACCGGGACCAGGACCGGGATCAGGACCAGGACGGGGACCAGGACGGGGACGGGCGCCGGGATGGGGACCAGGACCAGGACCAGGACCGGGACCGGGACCGGGACCAGGATCAGGATGGGGACCAGGACTGGGACCAGGACCGGGACGGGAACCAGGACCAGGACCAGGACCGGGACGGGAACCAGGACCAGGACCAGGACCAGGACTGGGATCAGGACCGGGATCAGGATGGGGACCGGGACCGGGACCGGGACGGGGACGGGCGCCGGGATGGGCCCCCGGACGGGGAGAGGGACGGGGCCGGGGAGCTGTGGGGCAGGGGGGGGAGCCCGGCTGGGGGGCAGCAGAGCCCGGGGCTCCTCCCACCCCCCCCCGCCGACCCTCCCTCCTCCCGGCGTCGCTCCCGAGCATCCCTGCGTCCATCCCTGTGTCCATCCCTCCATCCCTGTGTCCATCCCTGCGTCCATCCCTCCATCCCTGTGTCCATCCCTGCGTCCATCCCTGTGTCCATCCCTCCATCCCTGTGTCCATCCCTGTGTCCATCCCTCCATCCCTGTGTCCATCCCTGCGTCCATCCCTGTGTCCATCCCTCCATCCCTGTGTCCATCCCTGCGTCCATCCCTGTGTCCATCCCTCCATCCCTGTGTCCATCCCTGCGTCCATCCCTCCATCCCTGTGTCCATCCCTCCATCCGTCCATCCCTGCGTCCATCCCTCCATCCCTGTGTCCATCCCTCCATCCCTCCATCCCTGTGTCCATCCCTGCGTCCATCCCTGTGTCCATCCCTCCATCCCTGTGTCCATCCCTGTGTCCATCCCTCCATCCCTGTGTCCATCCCTCCATCCGTCCATCCCTGCGTCCATCCCTCCATCCCTGTGTCCATCCCTCCATCCCTGTGTCCATCCCTCCATCCGTCCATCCCTGCGTCCATCCCTCCATCCCTGCGTCCATCCCTCCATCCCTGTGTCCATCCCTCCATCCGTCCATCCCTGCGTCCATCCCTCCATCCCTGTGTCCATCCCTCCATCCCTGTGTCCATCCCTCCATCCGTCCATCCCTGCTCCATCCATCCATCCCTCCCTCCGTCCCTGCTCCATCTCTCCATCCCTCCCTCTGTCCCTCCATCCCTCCATCCATCCTTCCAAGCTCTCCTCCATCCCTCCAACTTCTCCTCCACCCCTGCCTCCATCCCCTCATCCTCTCCTCCATCCCTCGCTCCATCCGTCCCTGACCTCTCCTCCATCCCTCCGACCTCTCCATCCCTCCATCCTCTCCTCCTTCCATCCCTCCATCCCTCCATCCATCCTTCCAAGCTCTCCTCCATCCCTCCATCCTCTCCTCCATCCCTCGCTCCATCCTTCCCTGACCTCTCCTCCATCCCTCCGACCTCTCCATCCCTCCATCCTCTCCTCCTTCCATCCCTCCATCCCTCCATCCATCCTTCCAAGCTCTCCTCCATCCCTCCATCCTCTCCTTCATCCCTCGCTCCATCCATCCCTGACCTCTCCTCCATCCCTCCGACCTCTCCATCCCTCCATCCTCTCCTCCTTCCATCCCTCCATCCCTCCATCCATCCTTCCAAGCTCTCCTCCATCCCTCCATCCTCTCCTTCATCCCTCGCTCCATCCTTCCCTGATCTCTCCTCCATCCCTCCGACCTCTCCTCCATCCCTCTGACCTCTCCTCCATCCCTTCCTCCATCCATCCTTCCATCCTCTCCTCCATCCCTCCGACCTCTCCTCCATCCATCCCTCTCTCCATCCCTCCATCCTCTGCTCCATCCCCCCATCCTCTCCTCCCTCCATCCCCCCATCCTCTCCTCCATCCCTCCGACCTCTCCTCCACCCCCCCACCCTCTCCTCCGTCCGCCCCTCCCTCCCTCCCTCCGTCCGTCCGTCCGTCCGTACCGCGGCCCCCGGGCACCCTCAGCTCGGCGTAGACCACCGCGTCGGCCGCGCCGGCGCCCCGCTGCTGCCCGTGGGGCCGCCCCATGGCGTCGCCTCGGCCGCCCTGGGGCTCGGCCGCGTGCTGCCCCCAGCCCGGCCGTGGGGCGCGGGGTGACTCACTGCACCCACGCACGGCCGGGGGGGGGGCCGGGGGGGGACACACACACACGAACCGCCCCCTCGTTAACGGCGTTAATCGAGGCGAATTAACGAGGTGCACGGAGCGACGCGAGGGCCCCGGCGGCGCTGTGGGGCGGGACCCCCGGGTGTCCCCCCCCCCCGCCCGCCCCGGCACCCTCGAATCCCCTCCGGGCACCCCCAGATCCCCCCAGATCCCCTCTCTGCACCCCCAGATCCCCTCCGGGCACCCCCAGATCTGCTGAAATCCTCCCAGCACCCCCAGCACCCCCAGATCCCCTCCGGGCACCCCTAGATCCCCCCCAGATCCCCTCCCGGCTCCCCCAGATCCCCTCCGGGCACCCCCAGACCTGCTGAAATCCTCCCTGTACCCCCAGATCCCCCCCAAATCCCCTCCCTGCACCCACAGATCCACTGAAATCCTCCCTGCACCCCCAGATCCCCTCCAAGCACCCCCAGATTCCCCCAGATCCCCTCCCTGCACCCCCCAGATCCACTGAAATCCTCCCCGCACCCCCAGATCCCCCCCCCCACTCCCCTCTGGGCACCTCCAGATCTCCCCCAAATCCTCCTTGCACCCCCAGATCCCCTCCCCGCACCCCCAGATCCCCTCCCGGCTCCCCCAGATCCCCTCCCTGCACCCCCTAGATCTGCTGAAACCCTCCCTGCACCCCCAGATCCCCCCCCAATCCCCTCCGGGCACCTCCAGATCTCTCCCAAATCCTCCCCGCACCCCCAGATCCCCTCCCCGCACCCCCAGTTCCCCTCCCGGCTCCCCCAGACCCCCCAGTTCCCCTCCTGACTCCCCCAGACCCCCCCAGATCCCCTCCCCGCACCCCCAGATCCCCTCCCGGCTCCCCCAGACCCCCCCAGATCCCCTCCCCGCACCCCCAGATCCCCTCCCGGCTCCCCCAGACCCCCCAGATCCCCTCCCCGCACCCCCAGATCCCCTCCCGGCTCCCCCAGACCTCCCCAGATCCCCTCCCCGCACCCCCAGATCCCCTCCCGGCTCCCCCAGACCCCCCCAGATCCCCTCCCCGCACCCCCAGTTCCCCTCCCGGCTCCCCAAGACCCCCCCAGATCCCCTCCCGGCTCCCCCAGATCCCCCCAGATCCCCCCCCCCCACCCGGATCCGCACAAGGGCAGCGGACGCAGGCCGAGCCCGGAGGCGAGCGAGGACGAGCGAGGCGGCGGCGGGGAGAAGACCGAGAAGGCCCCGCCGCCCCACGGAGAGCCCCGAGCTCCGGGGCCGCCCCCCAACCCGCTTCCCGGGGCCGGGAACGCCGCCCGGCGCCTCCCGGAAGATCCCACCGGCCGGATCTCCCCCCCCACCCCACCCCCCCCGGCTAACGGAGACGGGACGGGAACTCCCGGGCGCCGCCGGCTTGCCGGGCCGGGCAGAGCCACCGGCCGGGCCGGGCCGTGGGGCAGACGGGGGGCGTTCGGGGGGCGCGGGGACAGAGTGGGGTGGAGACCACGTGGGGGTGGGAAGGGGGATGGAGACCACGTGGGGGTGGAAGGGGGGATGGAGACCACGTGGGGGTGGAAGGGGGGATGGAGACCACGTGGGGGTGGAAGGGGGATGGAGACCACGTGGGGGTGGAAGGGGGGATGGAGACCACGTGGGGGTGGAAGGGGGATGGAGACCACGTGGGGGTGGGAAGGGAGATGGAGACCACGTGGGGGTGGAAGGGGGATGGAGACCACGTGGGGGTGGAAGGGGGATGGAGACCACGTGGGGGTGGGAAGGGAGATGGAGACCACGTGGGGGTGGAAGGGGGATGGAGACCACGTGGGGGTGGAAGGGGGATGGAGACCACATGGGGGTGGGAAGGGGGGATGGAGACCACGTGGGGGTGGAAAGGGGGATGGAGACCACGTGGGGGTGGGAAGGGGGGATGGAGACCACGTGGGGACGGAGCGGGGTGGAGACCACGTGGGGGTGGAAAGGGGGATGGAGACCACGTGGGGACGGAGCGGGGTGGAGACCACGTGGGGGTGGAAAGGGGGATGGAGACCACGTGGGGGTGGGAAGGGAGATGGAGACCACGTGGGGGTGGGAAGGGGGATGGAGACCACGTGGGGGTGGAAAGGGAGATGGAGACCACGTGGGGGTGGGAAGGGGGATGGAGACCACGTGGGGGTGGAAAGGGGGATGGAGACCACGTGGGGGTGGAAAGGGGGATGGAGACCACGTGGGGGTGGAAAGGGGGATGGAGACCACGTGGGGGTGGGAAGGGGGATGGAGACCACGTGGGGGTGGGAAGGGGGATGGAGACCACGTGGGGGTGGGAAGGGAGATGGAGACCACGTGGGGGTGGAAGGGGGATGGAGACCACGTGGGGGTGGGAAGGGGGATGGAGACCACGTGGGGGTGGGAAGGGGGATGGAGACCACGTGGGGGTGGGAAGGGAGATGGAGACCACGTGGGGGTGGGAAGGGGGATGGAGACCACGTGGGGGTGGGAAGGGGGATGGAGACCACGTGGGGGTGGAAGGGGGGATGGAGACCACGTGGGGGTGGGAAGGGGGATGGAGACCACGTGGGGGTGGGAAGGGAGATGGAGACCACGTGGGGGTGGGAAGGGAGATGGAGACCACGTGGGGGTGGGAAGGGGGATGGAGACCACGTGGGGGTGGGAAGGGGGATGGAGACCACGTGGGAGTGGGAAGGGGGATGGAGACCACGTGGGGGTGGAAAGGGAGATGGAGACCACGTGGGGGTGGGAAGGGGGATGGAGACCACGTGGGGGTGGGAAGGGGGATGGAGACCACGTGGGGGTGGAAAGGGAGATGGAGACCACGTGGGGGTGGGAAGGGGGATGGAGACCACGTGGGAGTGGGAAGGGGGATGGAGACCACGTGGGGGTGGGAAGGGGGATGGAGACCACGTGGGGGTGGAAGGGGGATGGAGACCATGTGGGAGTGGGAAGGGGGATGGAGACCACGTGGGGGTGGAGACCACGTGGGGACGGAAAGGGGGATGGAGACCACGTGGGGGTGGAGACCACGTGGGGGTGGAGACGACGGAGACCACATGAAGGTGCGGGACAGAAGCCCCGCAGAGGCCGGGTGGGGACAGGGAACACCAAGAACGGGAAGGCGGGTGAAGACCACGCGGGGACGGAGAGATGGAGACCACGCGCGGACAGACGAAGACCACGCAGGGACGCAGAGAGGGGTGGAAACCACGCGGTGGCGGGGAAGGGGAGGCCACACGGGCGGGGGGGGCGGAGGGGACCCCTGCTCCACAGGCCCCACTGTCCCCCCAGGAGACCCACATGTCCCAGCTCCTTGGGGCAGCTTGTTCTGAGGGAGGAGGCTACAGGACGGCCTCGAGCCCTTGGGGTGGTCTCCAGGCCCCACGGCGACTGGAGGTCTCCATGCAGGTCCCACGTCCTTTGGGTGCTCCGAGGGGTGGCCCCAGGTTCTTGAGGACCCTCCTCCTGGGTCCCTGGGGTGGCCCCAAGTCCTTGGGGACATTTTTGTTTGGCCCCTGGGGTGGCCCCAGGTTCCTGAGAAGGTCACAGACCCTTGGGATGATCCCAGACCCTTGGTGACACCTGTCCCGGGTCCCTGGGGTGGCCCCAGGTTCCTGAGAAGGTCACAGAACCTCGGGATGATCCCAAACCCTTGGTGACACCTGTCCCGGGTCCCTGGGGTGGCCCCAGGTTCCTTGAGAAGGTCACAGACCCTTGGGATGATCCAAAACCCTTGGTGACACCTGTCCCAGGTCCCTGGGGTGGCCCCAGGTTCCTGAGAAGGTCACAGACCCTTGGGATGATCCAAAACCCTTGGTGACACCCGTCCCGGGTCCCTGGGGTGGCCCCAGGTTCCTGAGAAGGTCACAGATCCTCGGGATGATCCCAGACCCTTGGTGACACCTGTCCCGGGTCCCTGGGGTGGCCCCAGGTTCCTTGAGAAGGTCACAGACCCTCGGGATGATCCAAAACCCTTGGTGACACCCGTCCCAGGTCCCTGGGGTGGCTCCAGGTTCCTGAGAAGGTCACAGACCCTTGGGATGATCCCAGACCCTTGGTGACACCCGTCCCGGGTCCCTGGGGTGGCCCCAGGTTCCTGAGAAGGTCACAGACCCTTGGGATGATCCCAGACCCTTGGTGACACCTGTCCCGGGTCCCTGGGGTGGCCCCAGGTTCCTTGAGAAGGTCACAGACCCTCGGGATGATCCAAAACCCTTGGTGACACCCGTCCCAGGTCCCTGGGGTGGCTCCAGGTTCCTGAGAAGGTCACAGAACCTTGGGATGATCCCAGACCCTTGGTGACACCCGTCCCGGGTCCCTGGGGTGGCCCCAGGTTCCTGAGAAGGTCACAGACCCTTGGGATGATCCCAGACCCTTGGTGACACCTGTCCCGGGTCCCTGGGGTGGCTCCAGGTTCCTGAGAAGGTCACAGACCCTTGGGATGATCCCAGACCCTTGGTGACACCCGTCCCGGGTCCCTGGGGTGGCCCCAGGTTCCTGAGAAGGTCACAGACCCTTGGGATGATCCCAGACCCTTGGTGACACCCGTCCCGGGTCCCTGGGGTGGCTCCAGGTTCCTGAGAAGGTCACAGACCCTTGGGATGATCCCAGACCCTTGGTGACACCTGTCCCGGGTCCCTGGGGTGGCCCCAGGTTCCTGAGAAGGTCACAGAACCTCGGGATGATCCCAGACCCTTGGTGACACCCGTCCCGGGTCCCTGGGGTGGCCCCAGGTTCCTGAGAAGGTCACAGATCCTCGGGATGATCCCAGACCCCTGGTGACACCTGTCCCAGGTCCCTGGGGTGGCTCCAGGTTCCTGAGAAGGTCACAGATCCTCGGGATGATCCCAGACCCTTGGTGACACCCGTCCCAGGTCCCTGGGGTGGCTCCAGGTTCCTGAGAAGGTCACAGATCCTCGGGATGATCCCAGAGCCTTGGTGACACCCGTCCCGGGTCCCTGGGGTGGCCCCAGGTTCCTGAGAAGGTCACAGACCCTTGGGATGATCCCAGACCCTTGGTGACACCCGTCCCGGGTCCCTGGGGTGGCCCCAGGTTCCTGAGAAGGTCACGGACCCTTGGGATGATCCCAGACCCTTGGTGACACCCGTCCCGCGTCCCTGGGGTGGCCCCAGGTTCCTGAGAAGGTCACAGATCCTCGGGATCCTTGAGCGTCTTCCGTCCAGTCTGCCCAGGGTCACCTGACCCAAACGGGTGTCACCCCCCCACCCCCCCCCCCTCCCGGAGGTGCCACCACCACACCATCCCCCAACCCCAGGGACCCCCAACGTGGGGACGTCCTCATGGGTCTCCGAGGTCCCGTGACCCTCAAACGCTCCTCCAGATGTGTGTCCCCCCCCCATGGTTGTCACCGTGTGGTGACACCGCTCCAGATGTTCGGGGGGGGTTGGGGGGACACGCGGGGTCTTTTTGTCACCGCTTTATTGTCACCCGCGTCCGCGCCGGTGGTCCCTCGCCGTCACCTGCCTGCGGGGGAGGCGGGGCAGGAGGTCAGCGAGGCTGGGGGGGGGACGGACCCCAAACCCGCCTGGTTTGGCCCCAAGAAGGGGAAGGAGGTGGGGGGGGGGTCACCGCTGCCGTGTCGGAACGCAGCCCCCCGCCCCGGATATTGGGGGGAGGGGGGGGGGGAGGAGGTGGGGGGGGGCAGCCGGTCCGGGCCGCCCCCCCCCGCCCGCCCGCCGCCCCGCCCCCCCCCCACCCGGCGCGGGGGGGGCCCTTCCTCTTCCTCTGCCTCCGGCTCTTACGCGGGCGGCCACGGTGGGGGGGCCGCCGCGCCTTTGTGGGAGGCCCCCGGCCCCCTCCCCCCCCCCCCCCCCACTTTGGGTGTCCCCCCCACCCCCACCCGGCCTGTGAGACCCCAGAGAACCCCCCCCTCCCCCCCCCACACACACACCCGGGGGGAGGGAGGGGCCCAGGCGTCCGGGTGCCCCCCCCCCCCCCCCACAAGTACCTGGTCCCAGCTCTGGATCCGGGGGGGGGGCTTCAACCGGGACCTGTGGGGGGGGGGGAGAGGTGAGTGGAGCTGGTCCCTATAGGGTCAGCTCTATAGGGGGCTCATCCCCATAGGGCTGGCTCTATAGGGGGCTCCTCTATAGGGGGCTCATCCCCATAGGGTCAGCTCTACAGCAGGGTGGTCCCTATAGGGTCAGCTCTATAGGGGGCTCATCCCCATAGGGTCAGCTCTATAGGGGGCTCCTCTATAGGGGGCTCATGCTCATCCCCATAGGGTCGGGTGGTCCCTCCAGGGTCAGCTCTATAGGGGGCTGGGGCTGCCCCCGGGGACCAGGTCTGTGAGGGTTCAGGGCAGGCTGCCCTATAGGGCCATGCCTGTATAGGGGGGCCTGGTTTCTATAGGATCAGGTTTGTGTGAGGTAATCAGGCCTTACAGTGAGATTCATATAGGGTCTGTTCCCTATAGGGTCAGTTCTATAGAAGCAAGACGCAGGTGCCTATGGCGCCAGGTACACAGCAGGACAAGAGCTCCGCCCCCTATAGGGCCAGGGCAGCTGGGTCCCTATAGGATCTAGTCCATATGGAGATGGGGGTCTGTATAGACCCAGCTCCATAGGGGCTTGAAAAAAGTGAGTCCCTATGGGGCCAGGTTTATACAGGGTCGGGGGAGGGGGGTGGTCCCTATAGGACCGGGTCCCTACACGGTCAGGTCCGTAGGGGGTCAGAAGGACTGAGTGGCTATGAGGCCTGCCCCTATGGGGGCTGTGGGGGCTGTCGTATACCGGGGGGCGCCAGGCGGTGCCCCCGGCCGTAGGTCACCCCGTCGCTCTGCCCTCGGCCCCACGGCGGCACACGGGGCAGCGCCGCCGGGCGGGGAGAGAGGGGACACCCTATATGCACCCTATAGATGGCCTCCTATACTCCCCTACTCCTCCCCAATACCCCCCACACCTATACTTTCCTTACACCCTCTCTATACCACCTCTATGCCCCCACCCCTATACCCTCCCTATACCTCCCACACCACATGCCTTCCCTATACATCCTCTTTACCCCCCAGTCCCTATACCTCCCTCAATAGCCCCCACACCCTCCCTATACCCTCCTCTACCCCCTCACATCCCTATACCTCCCTCATACCCCCCACACCCTATACCTTCCCTATACATCCCCAATAGCCCCCAATACCCTCCCTATACCCCCCTCTACCCCCTCACACCCCTATGCCCTCCCTATACCTCCCCCATACCCCCGCACCCCACATATCCCCCCATGGCCTCCTACACCCTTCCCATAACCCCCCGCTGTACCCCTCTGCCCCTCCCATACCCCTATAGCCCCCATAGCCCTCACACAGCCCCTACAGCCACCCCATAACCCTCCCATAGCCCCTATAGCCCCTCCATAGCCCCTGTAGCCGCCCCTATAGCCCCTCCATACCCCATGTAGCCCCCCATAGCCCCTGTAGCTGCCCCTATAACCCTCCCATAGCCCCTATAGCCCCTCCATAGCCCCTATAGCCGCCTCTATAACCCTCCCATAGCCCCTATAGCCCCCCACAGCCCCTATAGTCCCTATAGCCCTCCCTCAGCTCTATAGCCCCTCCATAGCCCATATAGCCCCCCATAGCCCCTACAGCCGCCCCTATAACCCTCCCACAGTCCCTACAGCTGCCCTTATAACCCTCCTATAGCCCCTATAGCGCCGCTATAGCCCCCATAGCCCCCACAGCCGCCCCTATAACCCTCCTATAGCCCCTCCATAGCCCCTATAGCCGCCTCTATAACCCTCCCACAGCCCTATAGCCCCTCCATAGCCCCTATAGCCCGCCACAGCCCCTACAGCCGCCCCTATAGCCCCCATAACCCTCCCATAGTCCCTAGAGCCGCCCTTATAACCCTCCTATAGCCCCTATAGCCGCCCCTACAGCCCCCATAGCCCCTATAGCCCCCCGGCCCTCACCTGGCCGCCACCGCGCCCCTCATGGCGGCCGCAGCCGCGCGCAACCTCCCACCTCCCCCCCCCGCCGCTCCGCCGCGCTCCTATTGGCTGCCCGCCGCGGCCTGGGCGCGTCCCATTGGCCGTCGGGGCGCGGCGGCGGCGGCGATTGGCGGAGAGCGGCGAGGGCGGGGGGAGGGGGCGGGTCCCGGGGTGGGGGAGGGGGATAATGGCGGGAGCGCGCGGGTGATGGCGGGCGGCTGAGGGGAGCGGCGGGAAAAACGGGGGGAAAACGGGGAATAACCGCGAAAACGGAGAATAACCGCGAAAAACGGGGAATAACGGGGAGGGTAACGCCTAGTAATGGGGAGTGATGGGGAGGGAGTCCCCGCGAGTGGGGAAAAATGGGGGGTGATCCCTGGTAATGGAGGGGAAAGGGGGTAAATGAGGGAGTAGGCCCGAATGATGAGGGGAAAAGCACTAATAACGGGAAAAAATGGGGGGATAATCCCTAATAAGGGGAAATAAGGGAGAAATAATCCCTAATGATGAAGGGAAAAGGGGGTAAATGAGGGAATAGGCCCGAATAATGAGGGGAAAAGCGCTAATAACGGGAAAAAATGGGGGGATAATCCCTAATAAGGGGAAATAAGGGAGAAATAATCCCTAATGATGAAGGGAAAAGGGGGTAAATGAGGGAGTAGGCCCGAATAATGAGGGGAAAAGCACTAATAACGGGAAAAATGGGGGGATAATCCCTAATAAGGGGAAATAAGGGAGAAATAATCCCTAATGATGAAGGGAAAAGGGGGTAAATGAGGGAATAGGCCCGAATAATGAGGGGAAAAGCACTAATAACGGGAAAAAATGGGAGGATAATCCCTAATAAGGGGAAATAATGGAGGAATAATCCCTAATGATGAAGGGAAAAGGGGGTAAATGAGGAAATAGGCCCGAATAATGAGGGGAAAAGCACTAATAACGGGAAAAAATGGGGGGATAATCCCTAATAAGGGGAAATAATGGAGGAATAATCCCTAATGATGAAGGGAAAAGGGGGTAAATGAGGAAATAGGCCCGAATAATGAGGGGAAAAGCGCTAATAACGGGAAAAAATGGGGGGATAATCCCTAATAAGGGGAAATAATGGAGGAATAATCCCTAATGATGAAGGGAAAAGGGGGTAAATGAGGAAATAGGCCCGAATAATGAGGGGAAAAGCGCTAATAACGGGAAAAATGGGGGGATAATCCCTAATAAGGGGAAATAAGGGAGAAATAATCCCTAATGATGAAGGGAAAAGGGGGTAAATGAGGGAGTAGGCCCGAATAATGAGGGGAAAAGCGCTAATAACGGGAAAAAATGGGGGGATAATCCCTAATAAGGGGAAATAAGGGAGGAATAATCCCTAATAATGAAGGGAAAGAGGGATAAATGAGGGAATAGGCCCGAATAATGGGGGGAAAGCGCAAATAACGGGAAAAAATGGGAGGATAATCCCTAATAATGGGAAATAATGGAGGAATAATCCCTAATAATGAAGGAAAAGAGGGATAAATGAGGGAATAGGCCCTAATAATGGGGAGTAATGGGGGGGGAAGTGCTAGTAATGGGAAAAAATTGAGGGATAATCCCTAATAATAAAGGGAAAAGGGGATAAATGAGGGAATAGGCCCAAATAATGGGGGAGGAGTGCTAAAAATGGAGAAAAATGGGGGGATAATCCCTAATAATGGGAAATAATGGAGGAATAAGCCGTAATAACGAAGGGAAAAGGAGATAAATGAGGGAATAGGCCCAAATAATGGGGGGAAAAGCACTAATATCGGGAAAATGTGGGGATAATCCCTAATAATGGGAAATAATGGAGGAATAATCCCTAATAATGAAGGAAAATGGGATAAATGAGGGAGTAGGCCCAAATAATGGGAAGGAATGCTAATAATGGGAAAAAATGGGAGGATAATCCCTAATAATGGGAAATGAGGGAGGAATAAGCCCTAATAATGAAGGAAAAATGGGATAAATGAGGGAATAGGCCGGAATAATGGGGGAGGGGTGCTAAAAATGGGGAAAATGGGGGAATAATCCCTAATAATGGGAAATAATGGAGGAATAATCCCTAATGATGAAGGAAAAGAGGGATAAATGAGGGAATAGGTGCGAATAATGGGGGAAAGCGCTAAAAATGGGGGGAAAATGGGGGAATAATCCCTAATAACGGGAAATAATGGAGGAATAATCGCTAATGATGAAGGGAAAGGGGGATAAATAAGGGAATAGGCCCGAATAATGGGGAAAAGTGGGGGAATCATCTCTAATAATGAGAAATAATGGGGGAATAATCCCTAATGATGGAGGGAAAAGAGGGATAAATGAGGGAATAGGCCCAAATAATGGGGGGGAAGTGCTAATAATGGGAAAAAATGGGGGAATAATCCCTAATAATGGGAAATAATGGAGGAATAATCCCTAATAATGAAGGAAAAGAGGGATAAATGAGGGAATAGGCCCAAATAATGGGGGAAAATGCTAATAATGGGGAAAAATGGGGGGATAATCCCTAATAATGGGAAATAATGGAGGAATAATCCCTAATAATGAAGGAAAAGAGGGATAAATGAGGGAATAGGCCCGAATAATCGGGAATAATGGGGGGGGGAAGTGCTAATAAAGGCGAAAAATGGAGGAATAATCCCTAATAATGAAGAAAAATGGGGAGAAGTGAGGGAATAGGCCCAAATAATGGGGAATAATGGGGGAATAAACCGCTAGTAATGAAAGGAACTGGGGAATAATGAGGGAAAAACTCAAATAATAGGGAGTAATATGGGAGTAGCCGCTAATAATGAGGAATAATGGGGGAATAAACCCTAATAAGGAGAGGAAATGGGGGGAAATGAGGGACTAGGCCATAAAATGGGGAATAATGGGGGGAAATGGGGAATAATCCCTACTAATAGGAAATAACGGGGGAGTCGTCTCTAATAAGGAAAGAAAACGGGAGGGAAATGAGGGAATAGGCCCGAATAATGGGGGGATAATCCCTAACAACGGGAAATAATGGGGGAATAACTCCTAATAATGGGAAATAGTGGGGAAATAATCCCTAATAACAGGAAATAATGGGGGAATAACTCCTAATAATGGGGAAATAGCCGCTAATTATAGGGAATAATGGGGAAAAACAGGGAAAAAGGCTGCTGTTGAGGAAAAATATGGGTTAATAAAGCGAGAGGCCTTAATAATAAGGGGAAAAAAGGTGAATAATGAAAAATAATCGTTAATAACGGGGATTAATGGCCAGAGGTGGAGGGGGGGGATTAACGAGCTTGCCTGCAGCACGGGGCTTCGCAGCAAGGAGGGGCCCAGGCGTCCGGGCGGGGGCCTCCGAGGAATTTGCCCCCCCCCCCCCCCCAAATGACTCGCCCCCCTGGCAGCTGGGGAGGAAGGCCCGGACGCCTGGGCCCCTTGTGGATTTATTTTTTGGGGGGGGGGAGGGGGGAATTAGAGCAACAGGCACCCGGACGCCTGGGTCCTTTCCCCTAGTTTGGGGGGGGGAGCCCCCCCCCCCCGGACGCCTGGGTCCTTTCCTGGCACCTGTTTTGCAGGGGGGGGAGGGGAGGGGGCAGCCCGGACGCCTGGGCCCCCTGGGATTCCCCCCCCCCCAGCTGTTCCCCCCTCCCCAGCTGCTGCCCCCCCCCCCCCACCACCACACAGCTGTTTGGGTGGGGGGGGGGGAGAGCAGTTGGCACAGCCACAAAGGGGCCCAGGCGTCCGGGGGGGGGGGGGAAGGAGGAGGGGGGACATCCTCCTCCCTCCCCCCCCCCCCGGGGGGGGGGTATTTTTAGGCCCTGAGACATGCGGTCATTGCCCAGCCATGCGGGGGAGGGGGGACACCCGGACGCCTGGGCCCCTGCTGCCCCCCCCCTCCCCACCATGGGACAAAGCGGGGGGCGTGGGGTGGGCAGGGGGAGCCCGGAGGCCTGGGCCCCCTTGGCAGGGTGGTGGGGGGGGGTTATTGGGTGCCATTTGCCCCCCTCCCGGTGTCCGTGTGTCCGTCCGTCCCCCTCCACCCTGGGGTCCCCCCCCCACCCCGGGGCGGCGCCGGCTGCACCCGGTACCTGCCTGCCCGGGCCCGGCCCCTTGGCGCCGGCTGCTGGGAGCAGCCGTGCCCCGGGGGGGGGGGGGAGCCCGAAAAGGGAGTTTCGAGAGGGCCCCGAAAAGGGAGTTTCGAGGGGGCCCCGAAAAGGGAGTTTTGAGGGAGCCCCAATAAGTGGTTTCGAGGGAGCCCCAAAAAGTGGTTTCGAGGGAGCCCCCAAAATGGAGTTTCGAGGGACCCCCCCCCCCCGAAAAGTGATTTTTTGAGGGGACTCTACAAAGGCAGTTTCAAGGGGACCCCCAAAAGTAGTTTCAAGGGAGCCCCCGAAAAGGGAGTTTCACGGGGGCCCCAAAGAGGTGGTTTTGAGGAGCCCTGAAAAGGGAGTTTTGAGGGGGCCCCAACATGGCAGTTTTTAGGGTCCCTCAAAAAAAAAGGCAGTTTCAAGGGAGCTCTGAAAAAGGGGTTCTGAGATCCCCAAAATAGGGAGTTTCAAGGGGTCTCAGAAAGGCAGTTTCCAGGCTCCCCAAAAGAGCAGTTTCAGGTGTCCGTCCCCCCAGGGGCGATTTGGAGGGTCCCTGAAACGGGCGGATTTGAGGAACCCCAAAACGGGGAGTTTTGAGGGGTCCCCGAAAGGGCAAATTTGGGGACCCCCCCCCCAAAAAAGCAGTTTTGATGGTCCCTAGAAAGGCAGTTTCAAGGGAGCCCCGGAAAGGGCAGATTTGAGGGTCACCAAAAAGGGCAGTTTGGAGGGTCCCCCGAAAAGGCGGTTTCGAGGCAACCCAAAAAGGCAGTTTCGAGGGAGGGGGGGTGTCTCTAAAAAGGTGGTTTCGAGGTACCCCAAAAAGACAGTTTCACTTTTTTTGGGGGGGGGTCGGTTTCAAGCCCCCCCCCCTTTTGGGGAAAGGCCCTTGGGGGGGGGTCCAGCCCCCTCCCGTGATTTCCAAGGCCCCTTTTGGGGGTTTCCAGGCTCCCCCAGCCCCCCCCCCCCCCCCCCCGGTTGGACAAAGGGAGGGGAACAAAGGGCTTCCCAGAGAGGGCCCAGGCGTCCGGGCTCCTCCCCTCCCCCCCCCCCCACCCCAGGGTGCGGCGTGGGAACCCCCCGGGTCCTAGCTGCCCCCCTCCCCACCTGCTCCGCCGGAGGGACCCAGGCGTCCGGGCTCCCAAGCCCCCTTGGCAGCCCCACTCGGAGCGGCGGGGGGAAGGGACGGGGAGCGGGGGGAGGGGGGGGTTGGGGGGGGGGGCCCAGGCGTCCGGGCTGCCCTCCCCTCCCCCCCGGAGGAGGAGGAGGAGGAAGAGGGGGAGAAGGGCCCAGGCGTCCGGGCTGCCCTCCCCTCCGGCAGGACCCAGGCGTCCGGGGGGCTGCGGCGAGCAGGAGGCGGCGCGGAGCGCGGTGGGGGCCCGGGGGGCGCCCGGGGGGGGGGGATTGGGGCACTTGGGGGGGGAGTTGGGGGCATTTGGGGGGGAGTTGGGGGCACTTGGGGGGGTTTGGGGCATTTGGGGGGAATTGGGGCACTTTGGGGGGGATTTGGGGGCATTTGGGGGGGACTTGGGGCACTTGGGGGGGATTGGGGCATTTGGGGGGGAGTTGGGGGCATTTGGGGGGATTTGGGGCATTTGGGGGGGATTGGGGCACTTTGGGGGGAGTTGGGGGCACTTTGGGGGGGATTTGGGGGCATTTGGGGGGAGTTTGGGGCACTTGGGGGGGTTTGGGGCATTTGGGGGGAATTGGGGCACTTTGGGGGGAGTTGGGGGGAGTTGGGGACACTTGGGGGGGAGTTGGGGGCATTTGGGGGGATTTGGGGCATTTGGGGGGGATTGGGGCACTTTGGGGGGATTTGGGGGCATTTGGGCGGACTTGGGGCACTTGGGGGGGATTGGGGCATTTGGGGGGGATTTGGGGCATTTGGGGGGGATTGGGGCACTTTGGGGGGAGTTGGGGGCACTTGGGGGGGTTTGGGGCATTCGGGGGGAGTTTGGGGCACTTTGGGGAGGAATTGGGACACTTCGGGGGGGATTTGGGGCATTTGGGGGGGATTTGGGAGGGACTGGGGCACTTGGGGGGGTTTGGGGGCATTTGGGGGGATTTGTGGGGATTGGGGCACTTGGGGGGGATTTGGGGCATTTGGGGGGAGTTCGGGGCACTTTGGGCGGATTCGGGGCACTTTGGGGGATATTGGGGGCCCTTGGGGGGGGGGATTTGGGGCACTTTGGGGGGCATTTAGGGCACTTGGGAAGGCGCAGGGAGCCGGACACCCTATGGGGAGCCCTATGGGGCCCATATGGGGAGCCTGGGGCAAGGGGGTCCCCCCAGCCCCTGGCAGCCCTATAGGCACCCCATGCCCACCCCTATGGAGGTGCCTATAGAGCCCCGGGGGCCGCCCCCCTATAACACCTATAGGCTCCCGCTGTCCCCCCATAGAGCTCCCTACAGAGGCACCTATAGACCCCAGACAAGGCAGCGCAGCTCTGAGCACCCCCTATACCGACCCCGGAGCGTTTTGCAGGTACCTATAGGATGAGACCCTATAGCGCGTCTCTATACGCCCCCCGCACGCGGCGCCCCGGGGGGAGGGGGGTGCGCGGGTGCCTATATAACTCCTTAAGAGCCTTTAAGGGCTCCCTGCCCCCCCGACCCCTGTGGCTCTATACGTTGCGGGTGCCTATAGAGCCGCACGGCCCCTGCGCGCGCTCGGCACGTATAGACGCAGGGAGGCCTATAGGAGGTGAGCGTATAGCGAGGGAGCGCGCGCGGAGGCCTCGCGTGTGGGGCGCTATAGGGGGTCGCCGCCTGCGCGTCCGCGCGTGCTCTTACGGGCGCAGGGGTGTGCCTGCGCCGTGGGGATTTGCTGGGGGCGGGGGGGGCCTCGAAACCGACCTCTGGGGCCAAAGAGGGGGCCTCGAAACTGACCTTTCAGGGTGAAGAGGGGGGCTCGAAACCGACCTTACGGGGGCAGAGGGGCTTGAAACTGACACTTCAAGGAAGGGGGTGCTCGAAACTGCCATTTTAGGCGGAGGGGGGGCTCGAAACTGCCATTTTGTGCAGAAGGGGTGCTCAAAACTGCCATTTTGGACAGAGAGGGTGCTTGAAACTGCCATTTTGGGCCAAGGGGGGCTCGAAACTGCCATTTTGGGCCAAGGGGGGCTCGAAACTGCCATTTTTGGCGGAGGGGGGCTCGAAACTGCCATTTTGTGCAGAAGGGGTGCTCGAAACTGCCATTTTGGACAGAGAGGGTGCTTGAAACTGCCATTTTGGGCCAAGGGGGGCTTGAAACTGCCATTTTGCGCAGAGAGGGTGCTTGAAACTGCCATTTTGGGCCAAGCAGGGCTCGAAACTGCCATTTTTGGGCCAAGGCGGGCTCGAAACTGCCATTTTGGGCCAAGGGGGGCTCGAAACTGCCATTTTGGACAGAGAGGGTGCTTGAAACTGCCATTTTGGGCCAAGGGGGGGCTCGAAACTGCCATTTTGCGCAGAGAGGGTGCTCGAAACTGCCATTTTGGGCCAAGCAGGGCTCGAAACTGCCATTTTTGGGCCAAGGGGGGCTCGAAACTGCCATTTTGGGCCAAGGGGGGCTCGAAACTGCCATTTTGGACAGAGAGGGTGCTTGAAACTGCCATTTTGGGCCAAGGGGGGGCTCGAAACTGCCATTTTGTGCAGAGAGGATGCTTGAAACTGCCATTTTGGGCCAAGCAGGGCTCGAAACTGCCATTTTGGCCCAAGGGGGGCTCGAAACTGCCATTTTGTGTGGAAAGGGGCTTGAAACTGCCATTTTGGGCTGAAGGGGCAGCTCGAAACTGACTTTCCTCCGGCCTGGGCCGGAACAAATCCCCGCCGCCGTGACGCCGCCGTGACGCCGCCGCGTCGGGGCCGCCCCCGGGCCGCCATGGGGCCCCTCGGCCTCGCCGCCCCCCTCGGCCTCCTCCTCCTCCTCCTCGTCGCCGCCGCGGGGGCCCAGGCGTCCGAGCTGGAGCTGGACGGGCTCCTCGACCTGGGTGAGACCCCTATAGGGGCCATGCGGGGCTGAGGGTGCCCTATAGGGGCCGTGGAGCTGTGGGGGGTGTATAGGGGCCGTATGGGGCTGAGGGTGCCCTATAGGGGCCATGGAGCTGTGGGGGTGTATAGGGGCCATATGGGACTGAGGGTGCCCTATAGGGGCCATGGAGCTGTGGGGGTGTATAGGGGCCGTATGGGTCTGAGGGTGCCCTATAGGGGCCGTGGAGCTGTGGGGGGTGTATAGGGGCCATATGGGACTGAGGGTGCCCTATAGGGTCCGTGGAGCTGTGGGGGGTGCATAGGGGCCATATGGGACTGAGGGTGCCCTATAGGGTCCGTGGAGCTGTGGGGGGTGCATAGGGGCCATATGGGTCTGAGGGTGCCCTATAGGGGCCATGGAGCTGTGGGGGGTGTATAGGGGCCATATGGGACTGAGGGTGCCCTATAGGGGCCGTGGAGCTGTGGGGGGTGCATAGGGGCCATATGGGACTGAGGGTGCCCTATAGGGTCCGTGGAGCTGTGGGGGGTGCATAGGGGCCATATGGGTCTGAGGGTGCCCTATAGGGGCCATGGAGCTGTGGGGGTGTATAGGGGCCGTATGGGTCTGAGGGTGCCCTATAGGGGCCGTGGAGCTGTTGGGGGGTGTATAGGGGCCATATGGGACTGAGGGTGCCCTATAGGGTCCGTGGAGCTGTGGGGGGTGCATAGGGGCCATATGGGACTGAGGGTGCCCTATAGGGGCCATGGAGCTGTGGGGGTGTATAGGGGCCGTATGGGGCTGAGGGTGCCCTATAGGGGCCGTGGAGCTGTTGGGGGGTGCATAGGGGCCATATGGGACTGAGGGTGCCCTATAGGGTCCGTGGAGCTGTGGGGGGTGCATAGGGGCCATATGGGACTGAGGGTGCCCTATAGGGGCCATGGAGCTGTGGGGGTGTATAGGGGCCGTATGGGGCTGAGGGTGCCCTATAGGGGCCGTGGAGCTGTTGGGGGGTGTATAGGGCCCATGTGGGTCTGAGGGTGCCCTATAGGGGCCGTGGAGCTGTGGGGGGTGTATAGGGGCCATGTGGGACTGAGGGTGCCCTATAGGGGCCGTGGAGCTGTTGGGGGGTGTATAGGGGCCATATGGGACTGAGGGTGCCCTATAGGGTCTGTGGAGCTGTGGGGGGTGCATAGGGGCCATATGGGACTGAGGGTGCCCTATAGGGGCCGTGGAGCTGTGGGGGGTGTATAGGGGCCATGCGGGGCTGAGGGTGCCCTATAGGGGCCATGGAGCTGTGGGGGGTGCATAGGGGCCGTATGGGGCTGAGGGTGCCCTATAGGGGCCATGGAGCTGTGGGGGGTGTATAGGGGCCGTATGGGGCTGAGGGTGCCCTATAGGGGCCATGGAGCTGTGGGGGTGTATAGGGGCCGTATGGGGCTGAGGGTGCCCTATAGGGGCCGTGGAGCTGTGGGGGGTGTATAGGGGCCATGTGGGTCTGAGGGTGCCCTATAGGGGCCCTGGGGGGGCAAGTGGGCCATAGGGGCCCTGTATGGAGCGTGGGGGCTACAGGGGGTCTATAGGGGCTGGGGGGGGTGGAGGGGTCTATAGGGGACGTGAGGCCAAGGGGTCCCCTGTGACCCCCGTGTCCCCACGTCCCCCCACATCCCCCATGTCCCCATGTCCCCTATATCCCCCCACGTCCCCTATGTCCCTTGTGTCCCTGATGTCCCCATGTCCCTGATGCCCCCCGTGTCCCCACATCCCCCACATCCCCCATGTCCCCCATGTCCCCTGTGTCCCCCCACGTCCCCAATGTCCCCTATGTCCCTCATGTCCCCGATGTCCCCATGTCCCTGATGTCCCCTATGTCCCTCATGTCTCTGATGTCCCCCTGGTGCCCCCACGTCCCCCCACGTCCCCCCATGTCCCCAATGTCCCCATGTCCCTGATGTCCTTGTATCCCCCGTGTCCCCTCCGTCCCCCCATGTCCCCCCACGTGCCCCCATGTCCCCATGTCCCTGATGTCCTCGTATCCCCCGTGTCCCCTCCGTCCCCCCGTGTCCCCTATGTCCCCCCGTGTCCCCGATGTCCCCGTGTCCCCCGTGTCACTGATGTCCACCGTGTCCCCCCCGTGTCCCTACATCCCTGTGTATCCCCAACGTCCCTGACGCCCCCCATGTCCGTGTCCCCCCGTGTCCCCCCCGTGTCCCCGATGCCCCCCGTGTCCCCCCGTGTCCCCGGTGTCCCCCCGTGTCCCCCCGCGTCCCCCCGCGTCCCCAGGCAGGTGCCGCTACGCCCTGGGCATGCAGGACGGCGCCATCCCCGACAGCCGCCTCGCGGCCTCCAGCGCCTGGTCCGAGTCCACCGCCGCCCGCCACGGCCGGTGAGACCAGTATGGACCAGTACGGACCAGTACGGACCAGCGCGGTCCCGGCTCGGCCCCGTCCCGCCGGCCCCGAGCCCTCACAGCCCGCCGCTGGCTGCTGTGGACCAGTATGGACCAGTATGGGCTTGGGGGCCCACCCAGCACGTCCCGGTGTCCCCTGCTGGTGTCCCCTGCCCCTGCCCGGTGTCCCCGCCCCACAGCTCCCCGACGGGGGCCCCACGTCCCCTGGGGGGCCCTGTGGCCCCTCACTGTCCCTTGGGTGGCCCCACGCCCCCCCTTGATGTCCCCATGTCCCAAGTGTCCCCAAATCCCCTTGATGTCCCCACGCCCTCCTTGATGTCCCTGTGTCCCCTGGATGTCCCCACGTCCCAGGTGTCCCCATATCCACTTCATGTCCCCATGCTCCCCTTGATGTCCCCATGTCCTCCTTGATGTCCCCACGCCCTCCTTGATGTCCCCATGCCCCCCCTTGATGTCCCCACACCCTCCTTGATGTCCCCACGCCCCCCTTGATGTCCCCATGCCCCCCCTTGATGTCCCCACACCCTCCTTGATGTCCCCACGCCCCCCTTGATGTCCCCACGTCCTCCTTGATGTCCCCATGCTCCCCTTGATGTCCCCATGCCCCCCCTTGATGTCCCCACGCCCTCCTTGATGTCCCCACACCCCCCTTGATGTCCCTGTGTCCCCTGGATGTCCCCACATCCCAGGTGTCCCCATGTCCCCTTGATGTCCCCACACCCTCTAGATGTCCCCACGCCCCCCTTGATGTCCCCACACCCCCAGATGTCCCCACGCCCCCCAGATGTCCCTGAGTCCCCTGGATGTCCCCATGTCCCTGTGTCCCCTGGATGTCCCCATGTCCCAAGTGTCCCCATATCCCCTTGATGTCCCCACGCCCTCCTTGATGTCCCCCACCCCCAGATGTCCCCACGCCCCCCAGATGTCCCCGGGTCCCCTCAATGGCCCTGTGTCCCCAAGTCCCCTCCGCACCCCCGACATCCCAACGATGTCACGACGGGGATGGTGCCCGGTGGCCCGCGGGCCCCACGCGTCCCCCGCGCGTCCCCCACGCGCCCGGGTCCCCCCCCCCCCCTTCCCCCCAATCCCCCCGACGTCCCCGGCTGTCCCCAGGCTGGGCCGCAGCGACGGGGACGGCGCCTGGTGCCCCGCGGGCCCCGTGTACCCGGACGAGGCCGAGTTCCTCGAGGTGGACCTGGGCCAGCTCCACGTGGTGACGCTGGTGGGGACGCAGGGCCGGCACGCCGGTGGCCACGGCAAGGAGTTCGCCCGGGCGTACCGGCTGCGCTACAGCCGCGACCGGCACCACTGGCTCCGCTGGCGCGACCGCTGGGGCGCCGAGGTGACCGGGGGCCCTGGGGACACCTTGGAGACACCTTGGGACCATGGGGACACCTTGGGGACACGGGGACGCGGTGGGGACACGGGGCGTACCGGCTGCGCTACAGCCGCGACCGGCACCACTGGCTCCGCTGGCGCGACCGCTGGGGCGCCGAGGTGACCGGGGGCCTTGGGGACACCTTGGGGACACCTTGGGGCCATGGGGACACCTTGGGGACACCTTGGGGACACGGGGACGCGGTGGGGACACGGGGCGTACCGGCTGCGCTACAGCCGCGACCGGCACCACTGGCTCCGCTGGCGTGACCGCTGGGGCGCCGAGGTGACCGGGGGCCCTAGGGACACCTTGGGGACACCTTGGGGCCATGGGGACACCTTGGGGACACCTTGGGGACACGGGGACGCGGTGGGGACACGGGGCGTACCGGCTGCGCTACAGCCGCGACCAGCACCACTGGCTCCGCTGGCGCGACCGCTGGGGCGCCGAGGTGACCGGGGGCCTTGGGGACACCTTGGGGACACCTTGGGGCCATGGGGACACCTTGGGGACACGGGGACGCGGTGGGGACACGGGGCGTACCGGCTGCGCTACAGCCGCGACCGGCACCACTGGCTCCGCTGGCGCGACCGCTGGGGCGCCGAGGTGACCGGGGGCCTTGGGGACACCTTGGGGACACCTTGGGGACCTTGGGGACACCTTGGGGACACGGGGACGCGGTGGGGACACGGGGCATACCGGCTGCGCTACAGCCGCGACCGGCACCACTGGCTCCGCTGGCGCGACCGCTGGGGCGCCGAGGTGACCGGGGGCCTTGGGGACACCTTGGGGACACCTTGGGGCCATGGGGACACCTTGGGGACACAGGGACGCGGTGGATCCCTGGTGGCCCCAGGAGCTCCCAGGGGTGGTTGAGGGGATCGCAGGGGACCTGAGGGACCTCGAGGGCTGTGGGACCCCTTAGGTGACCGTGGGGGTCTCCAAGCGTCACCAGGGCCCACGTGGATCCCTGGTGGCCCCAGGAGCTCCCAGGGGTGGTTGGGGACGTGGTGGTGGGATCCCAGGGGACCTGAGGGACCTCGAGGGCTGTGGGACCCCTTAGGTGACCATGGGGGTCTCCAAGCGTCACCACGGGCCATGTGGATCCCTGGTGGCCCCAGGAGCTCCCAGAGGTGGTTGGGGACGTGGTGGTGGGATCCCAGGGGACCTGAGGGACCTCGAGGGCTGTGGGACCCCTTAGGTGACCATGGGGGTCTCCAAGCGTCACCAGGGCCCACGTGGATCCCTGGTGGCCCCAGGAGCTCCCAGAGGTGGTTGGGGACGTGGTGGTGGGATCCCAGGGGACCTGAGGGACCTCGAGGGCCCACGTGGACCCCTTCGGTGACCGTGGGGGCTTCCCGGGGCGGGGTGGGGGCGGGACGCGGCGCCGCAGGTCATCGCGGGCAACGAGGACCCGGAGGCCGTGGTGCTGAAGGACCTGGCGCCGGCGGTGGTGGCCCGGGCGCTGCGCGTCTACCCGCGCGCCGACCGCGTCATGAGCGTCTGCCTGCGCCTCGAGCTCTACGGCTGCGCGTGGCGGGGTGAGTGTCACCGGCGCCGGGGCCCCGCCCGGCCCCGCCCGGCCCGGCCCCGCGCAGGGGGGTGACGCGCCGCCGTCCCCAGCGGGCCTCCTGTCCTACGCGGCGCCCCAGGGCCACGTGATGGCCCTCGACCCGGCGCCCGCCGTCCTCAACGACTCCACCTACGACGGCCACGGCGTCGGCCAGTGAGTCCGCGCGGCCTCGGTCGGGCCCCGGCTGTCCCCAAAGCTCCATGGATTGTCCCCAAGCTGCTCTAGGATGTCCCCGGATGTCCCCAAACCAACCCGAGTGTCCCCAAAGCTCCATGGATTGTCCCCAAGCTGCTCTAGGATGTCCCCGGATGTCCCCAAACCAACCCCGAGTGTCCCCAAAGCTCCATGAACTGTCCCCAAGCTGCTCTAGGATGTCCCCGGATGTCCCCAAACCAACCCGAGTGTCCCCAAAGCTCCATGGATTGTCCCCAAGCTGCTCTAGGATGTCCCCAGATGTCCCCAAACCAACCCGAGTGTCCCCAAAGCTCCATGAACTGTCCCCAAGCTGCTCTAGGATGTCCCCGGATGTCCCCAAACCAACCCCGAGTGTCCCCAAAGCTCCATGGATTGTCCCCAAGCTGCTCTAGGATGTCCCCAGATGTCCCCAAACCAACCCCGAGTGTCCCCAAAGCTCCATGGATTGTCCCCAAGCTGCTCTAGGATGTCCCCAGATGTCCTCAAACCAACCCCGAGTGTCCCCAAAGCTCCATGGATTGTCCCCAAGCTGCTCTAGGATGTCCCCGGATGTCCCCAAACCAACCCCGAGTGTCCCCAAAGCTCCATGAACTGTCCCCAAGCTGCTCTAGGATGTCCCCAGATGTCCTCAAACCAACCCGAGTGTCCCCAAAGCTCCATGGATTGTCCCCAAGCTGCTCTAGGATGTCCCCGGATGTCCCCAAACCAACCCCGAGTGTCCCCAAAGCTCCATGAACTGTCCCCAAGCTGCTCTAGGATGTCCCTCAGGGGGCCCAGGCGTCCGGGAACATCAGGGGCGGGTTCCTGTGTCTCGGATTGGGGGCCCAGGCGTCCGGGCGTGCCGAGGGGCGGGTTCCCACGCCCGGGAGCGGGGGCCCAGGCGTCCGGGCGTGCCGTGGGGCGGGTTCCCACGCCCGGGTTGGGGTCCCAGGCGTCCAGGCGTGCCGAGGGGCGCGTTCCCACGCCCGGGAGCGGGGGGCCCAGGCGTCCGGGCGTGCCATGGGGCGCGTTCCCACGCCCGGTGGCGGGGTCCCAGGCGTCCGGGCGTGCCGAGGGGCGGGTTCCCACGCCCGGGAGCGGGGGCCCAGGCGTCCGGGCGTTCCGAGGGGTGGGTTCCCACGCCCGGGAGCGGGGGGCCCAGGCGTCCGGGCGTGCCGAGGGGCGCGTTCCCACACCCGGGTTGGGGTCCCAGGCGTCCGGGCGTGCCGAGGGGCGGGTTCCCACGCCCGGGAGCGGGGGTCCCAGGCGTCCGGGCGTGCCGAGGGGCGGGTTCCCACGCCCGGGTTGGGGTCCCAGGCATCCCGGCATGCTGTGGGGCGGGTTCCCACGCCCGGGAGCGGGGGGCCCAGGCGTCCGGGCGTGCCGAGGGGCGGGTTCCCACGCCCGGGTTGGGAGCCCAGGGGTCCGGGCGTGCCGTGGGGCGCGTTCCCACGCCCGGGAGCGGGGTCCCAGGCGTCCGGGCGTGCCGAGGGGCGGGTTCCCACGCCCGGGTTGGGGTCCCAGGCGTCCGGGCGTGCCGTGGGGCGGGTTCCCACGCCCGGGAGCGGGGGGCCCAGGCGTCCGGGCGTGCCGAGGGGCGGGTTCCCACGCCCGGGAGCGGGGGCCCGGGCGTCCGGGCGTGCCGAGGGGCGGGTTCCCACGCCCGGGAGCGGGGGCCCAGGCGTCCGGGTGTGCCGAGGGGCGGGTTCCCACGCCCGGGAGCGGGGGCCCAGGCGTCCGGGCGTGCCGTGGGGCAGGTTCCCACGCCCGGGTTGGGGTCCCAGGCGTCCGGGCGTGCCGAGGGGCGCGTTCCCACGCCCGGGAGCGGGGGCCCAGGTGTCCGGGTGTGCCGTGGGGCGCGTTCCCACGCCCGGGAGCGGGGTCCCAGGCGTCCGGGCGTGCCGTGGGGCGCGTTCCCACGCCCGGGAGCGGGGGGCCCAGGCGTCCGGGCGTGCCGGGGGGCGGGTTCCCACGCCCGGTGGCGGGGTCCCAGGCGTCCGGGCGTGCCGAGGGGCGGGTTCCCACGCCCGGGAGCGGGGTCCCAGGCGTCCGGGCGTGCCGAGGGGCGGGTTCCCACGCCCGGGAGCGGGGGCCCAGGCGTCCGGGCGTGCCGTGGGGCGGGTTCCCACGCCCGGGAGCGGGGGCCCAGGCGTCCGGGCGTGCCGTGGGGCGCGTTCCCACGCCCGGGAGCGGGGGGCCCAGGCGTCCGGGCGTGCCGTGGGGCGCGTTCCCACACCCGGGAGCGGGGGCCCAGGCGTCCGGGCGTGCCGAGGGGCGGGTTCCCACGCCCGGGAGCGGGGGTCCCAGGTGTCCGGGCGTGCCGAGGGGCGGGTTCCCACACCCGGGAGCGGGGGCCCAGGCGTCCGGGCGTGCCGTGGGGTGGGTTCCCACGCCCGGTGGCGGGGGGCCCAGGCGTCCGGGCGCCCGCAGGCTGCGCTTCGGGGGCCTGGGGCAGCTGGCCGACGGCGTGCTGGGCCTGGACGACTTTGCGCGGAGCCGCGAGCGGCGCCTCTGGCCGGGCTACGACTACGTGGGCTGGCGGCGGCCGCCCGGGCCCCGGCCCCGCCTGGGCCTCGAGTTCGAGTTCGAGCAGCCCCGCCTCTTCCGCGCCATGCAGGTGCCCCAGGGCATGCTGGGAGGCCGGGCCCTTGGGACGCCCGGGGCGTCACGGGAAAGGGCGGCGGGTGATGGGGCGCCCCGGGGCATCATGGGAGCCCGGAGGGCTGGGGAGCATGGTCAATGGGTGCCCCAAGGCATCGTGGGAGTGGTCAATGGGTGCCCCAAAGCATCATGGGAGCCTGGAGGGCTGGGGAGCCTGGTCAATGGGTGCCCCAAGGCATCGTGGGAGTGGTCAATGGGTGCCCCAAGGCATCGTGGGAGTAGTCAATGGGTGCCCCAAAGCATCATGGGAGTGTGGGTGATGGGGCACCCCGGGGCATCATGGGAGCCTGGAGGGCTGGGGAGCATGGTCAATGGGTGCCCCAAGGCATCGTGGGAGTGGTCAGTTGGTGCCCCAAAGCATCATGGGGGCCTGGAGGGCTGGGGAGCATGGTCGATGGGTGCCCCAAGGCATCGTGGGAGTGGTCAATGGGTGCCCCAAGGCATCATGGGAGCCTGGAGGGCTGGGGAGCCTGGTCAATGGGTGCCCCAAGGCATCGTGGGAGTGGTCAATGGGTGCCCCAAGGCATCGTGGGAGTGGTCAATGGGTGCCCCAAAGCATCATGGGAGCCCGGAGGGCTGGGGAGCCTGGTCAATGGGTGCCCCAAGGCATCGTGGGAGTGGTCAGTTGGTGCCCCAAAGCATCATGGGAGCCTGGAGGGCTGGGGAGCCTGGTCAATGGGTGCCCCAAGGCATCGTGGGAGTGGTCAATGGGTGCCCCAAGGCATCGTGGGAGTAGTCAATGGGTGCCCCAAAGCATCATGGGAGTGTGGGTGATGGGGCACCCCGGGGCATCATGGGAGCCTGGAGGGCTGGGGAGCATGGTCAATGGGTGCCCCAAGGCATCGTGGGAGTGGTCAGTTGGTGCCCCAAGGCATCGTGGGAGTGGTCAGTTGGTGCCCCGGGGCACCATGGGAGCCTGGAGGGCTGGGGAACCTGGTCAATGGGTGCCCCAAGGCATCGTGGGAGTGGTCAGTTGGTGCCCCAGGGCACCATGGGAGCCTGGAGGGCTGGGGAGCATGGTCAATTGGTGCCCCAAGGCATCGTGGGAGCCTGGAGGGCTGGGGAACATGGTCGATGGGTGCCCCAAGGCATCGTGGGAGTGGTCAGTTGGTGCCCCAAAGCATCATGGGAGCCTGGAGGGCTGGGGAACCTGGTCAATGGGTGCCCCAAGGCATCATGGGAGAGTGGGTGATTGGGTGCCCCAGGGCATCGTGGGCATCTGGGTGATGGGTGTCCCAGGGTATCATGGGAATGGTCAATGGGTGCCCCAGGGCATCATGGGAGACTGGAGGGCTGTGGGGCTCCAGGGGGGCTCCCCGGGACCCCTTTGCCCCAAGGCATTGTGGGTCCTTGCTCGGGGCGGCCATTCACCTCCTGGGTGCCCCAGGGCCTTGTGGGACGGCAGCTGAACCCCGCCCCCTGCCCCGCCCCCCCCCCATCCCCACCCCTAGGTGCACTGCAACAACATGCAGGCGCGGGGGGTGAGCGTCTTCAGCGAGGTGGAGTGTCGGTTCAAGAGGAGCCCGACCTCCGCCTGGGAGGCCACCCCGGCCTCCCACAGCCCGGCCGGGGCCGCCGAGGACCCCAGCGCCCGCTGGGTCACCGTCCCCCTGGGCGGGCGCCGGGCCCGCTTCGTCCAGTGCCACTTCTTCTTCGCCAGCGAGTGGATGCTCTTCAGCGAGGTCACCTTCCTCTCCGGTGAGTCCTCCTCCTGCTGTGGGTGGGTGGATGACAGAGCGCTTGGGGGGACAGTGGGGTGGCTGCTTGGATGATGGGATGGTCGCTTGGATGATGAAGTACTCGGTTGGCCGTTGAGATGGTTGGCATTACGTTGAGGTGGTTGGATGTTGGGGTGGTTGGTCATTGAGGTGGTCGGTCGGACGTTGGGTTGGTTGGATGTTGGGGTGGTCGGTTGGACATCGAGGTGGTTGGTTGGATGTTGGGATGGTTGGACATTGGGGCGGTTGGTTGGTTGTTGGGATGGACATTGGGGCGATTGGTTGGACATTGGGGTGGTTGGTTGGACGTTGGGTTGGTTGGATGTTGGGGTGGTCGGTTGGATGTTGGGGTGGTTGGACATTGGGGCGGTTGGTTGGACATTGAGGTGGTTGGTTGGACGTTGGGTTGGTTGGTTGGATGTTAGGCTGGATGGACATCGGGGCGGCTGGTTGGACAGTGAAGTACTTGGTTAGATGTTGAGGCGGTTGGTTGGACATCGAGGTGGTTGGTTGGATGTTGGGATGGTTGGAGATTGGGGCGGTTGATTGGACATTGGGGTGGTTGGTTGGACGTTGGGTTGGTTGGATGTTGGGGTGGTTGGATGATGGGGTTGTTGATTGAACATTGGGTTGGTTGGTTGAATGGTGGGGTGCTTGGTTGGACATCGAGGTGGTTGGTTGGATGTTAGGCTGGATGGACGTCGGGGCAGCTGGTTGGACAGTGAAGTACTTGGTTAGATGTTGAGGCGGTTGGTTGGATGTTGGGATGGTTGGATGATGGGGCGGTTGAACATTGGGTTGGTTGGTTGGATGTTGAGGTGGTTGGATGATGGGGTGGTTGAACATTGGGTTGGTTGGTTGGATGTTGAGGTGGTTGGATGATGGGGTGGTTGAACATTGGGTTGGTTGGTTGGACGTTGGGGTGGCTGGTTGGGCGTTGGGGTGGTCGGCTGGCCGTTGGGGTGGTTGGTTGGACTTCGGGTTGGTTGGACGTCGGGGTGGTCGGCTGGACGTTGAGGCGCTTTGTCAAACGCTGAGGCGGTTGGTTGGACGTCGGGGGGGTTGGACGTTGGGGTGGTGGGACACTGCGGCGGTCGTCAGCCGCCTCGTTAAGGCCGCGCCGTCGCCCTCCCTCGCAGACGTGGTGGAGGACACGGCGAGCGCCAGCGGGTGGCCCCCGGCGGCCCCCCCAGACCCTTGGGCCGGGGCCGCCCCCGAGGACCTGGGTCCCCCCCCCCGGCACGGGGAGGCCACCGCCAACCTCACGGCCCAGGGTAAGGGGGAGCCCGAGGGCGCGGAGCCGCGGGGGGGGCGGGGGCAGGGCTGGAGGGGCGGGGTCTCATTGCTGGCCACGCCCCTTTCTCGCCGACGTAGATGAGGCCAAGGCGGGGCAGCCCATCGCCAAGGATGACACCAGCCACACCTCCATCCTCATTGGCTGCCTGGTGGCCATCATCTTGCTCCTGTTGGTCGTCATCTTCCTCATCCTCTGGCGGCAGTACTGGAAGAAGATCCTGGGCAAGGTGGGCAGGGAAGGGCCCCGGACGCCTGGGTCCTCTGGGCCGTGGGAGGGTGGTGGGGTCAACCAGGAGGACCTGGGCGCCCGGAGAACTGGGTGCCCTGGGCTGTGGGAGGGTGGTGGGGTGGCCCGGGAGGACCTGGGCGCCCGGAGACCTGGGTGCTCTGGGCCGTGGGAGGGTGGTGGGGTGGCCCAGGAGGACCTGGGCGCCTGGAGACCTGGGTGCCCTGGGCTGTGGGAGGGTGGTGGGGTGGCCCAGGAGGACCTGGGCGCCTGGAGACCTGGGTGCCCTGGGCTGTGGGAGGGTGGTGGGGTGGCCCAGGAGGACCTGGGCGCCTGGAGACCTGGGTGCCCTGGGCTGTGGGAGGGTGGTGGGGTGGCCCAGGAGGACCTGGGCGCCCGGAGACCTGGGTGCCCTGGGCCGTGGGAGGGTGGTGGGGTGGCCCAGGAGGACCTGGGCGCCCGGAGACCTGGGTGCTCTGGGCCATGGGAGGGTGGTGGGGTGGCCCAGGAGGACCTGGGCGCCTGGAGACCTGGGTGCCCTGGGCTGTGGGAGGGTGGTGGGGTGGCCCAGGAGGACCTGGGCGCCTGGAGACCTGGGTGCCCTGGGCTGTGGGAGGGTGGTGGGGTGGCCCAGGAGGACCTGGGCGCCTGGAGACCTGGGTGCCCTGGGCTGTGGGCGGGTGGTGGGGTGGCCCAGGAGGACCTGGGCGCCTGGAGACCTGGGTGCTCTGAGCTGTGGGCGGGTGGTGGGGTGGCCCGGGAGGACCTGGGCGCCCTGGGCCGTGGGAGGGTGGTGGGGTGGCCCGGGAGGACCTGGGCGCCCGGAGACCTGGATGCTCTGGGCCACGGGAGGGTGGTGGGGTGGCCCAGGAGGACCTGGGCGCCTGGAGACCTGGGTGCTCTGGGCCGCGGGAGGGTGGTGGGGTGGCCCGGGAGGACCCGGGCGCCCTGGGCCATGGGAGGGTGGTGGGGTGGCCCGGGAGGACCTGGGCGCCCTGGGCCGCGGGAGGGTGGTGGGGTGGCCCGGGAGGAGCCGGGCCCGCCTGACGGGTGGGCGCGGGCGCAGGCGCGGCGCCGCGGCTCGGAGGACGACCTGACGGCGCGGCTCGCGGCGCCGGGCGACGCCGTCGTCCTGGACAGCGCGGCGGGGGCGGCGCGGGGCCCCCCCCGCTACGAGCGCATCCTCCCGGGCCAGGGCGACTACCAGGAGCCGCTGCGGTGGCCCCCGGCGCGCCCCGAGCCGCCCCCCACCCCCCCAGGGCCTGGTGAGCGGGGGGGGGACACCGGGGGAGGGTGCGATGGAGACCCTGGAGGGATGGAGAACATCAGGGGGGTGGAGGCATGGAGAGATGGAGGTGGAAGGATGGAGAACCAATAGGGATGGAGACCCTGGAGGGATGGAGAACACGGGGGGGTGGAGGGATGGAGAGATGGAGGCCATGTGGAGGTGGAAGGATGGAGAACCAATAGGGATGGAGACCCTGGAGGGATGGAGAACACGGGGGGATGGAGGCATGGAGAGATGGAGGCCATGTGGAGGTGGAAGGATGGAGAACCAATAGGGATGGAGACCCTGGAGGGATGGAGAACACGAGGGGATGGAGGGATGGAGAGATGGAGGCCATGTGGAGGTGGAAGGATGGAGAACCAATAGGGATGGAGACCCTGGAGGGATGGAGAACACAAGGGGATGGAGGCGTGGAGAGATGGAGGCCATGTGGAGGTGGAAGGATGGAGAACCAATAGGGATGGAGACCCTGGAGGGATGGAGAACACGAGGGGATGGAGGGATGGAGAGATGGAGGCCATGTGGAGGTGGAAGGATGGAGAACCAATAGGGATGGAGACCCTGGAGGGATGGAGAACACGAGGGGATGGAGGCATGGAGAGATGGAGGCCATGTGGAGGTGGAAGGATGGAGAACCAATAGGGATGGAGACCCTGGAGGGATGGAGAACCAATAGGGATGGAGGGGTGGAGACCATGGAGGGATGGGGAACCAATAGGGATGGAGGGATGGAGACCATGGGGGGATGGAGAACCAATAGGGATGGAGGGATGGAGACCACGTGGGGGTGGAGGGAGGGATGGAGAACCAATAGGGATGGAGGGATGGATGGAGAACCAATCGGGGTGGAGGGAGGGCTGCGGTGGGAGGGGATTGGAGCCCTCCTGCTCCGCCCCGCCCCCCCGGGCCTGACCCCGCCCCCTCTCGCCCCTCCCCCGGCAGCGGCGCCCCTCGCCAACCCGGCCTATCGCCTCCTGCTGGCCACCTACGCCCAGCCAATGGGAGGCCCCGCTCGTGCCCCGCCCGACGGGGCTAAGCCAATCAACACGGACGGTGAGGGCGGGGGGCGGGGGGGAGGGGAGCCCCGCCTCCCGCCTCCCCCCGCCCCCTCGTGCGGCCCCGCCCCCTCCTGGCGAAGCCCCGCCCCACCGCGTGAGGCTCCGCCCCCGCCGCTGAGCCCCTGGGGAGGCTCCGCCCCTCCCGGGTTGGCGCCGGCCATGTAGCCCCGCCTCCCGCTTGGCCCCACCCCCTGGCTTGGCCCCGCCTCCCGACCTCATAGCACACTCCTTTAGCTCCTCCCCTTCCCCCTCCTTGCCCTGCCCCCTCCCAGAGTAGCCCCGCCCCCTCCCCACTTAGCCCCTCCCCTCCTGTAGCCCCACCCTCCTTCTGATTCGTCTCCGCCCCCGTCGTGGCTCCTCCCCTCCCGCTGAAGCCCCGCCCCTCCCATATAAACCCCTCCCCTACTGGTCCAGCCCCACCCCCAGGGACGCTGCCCTAGCCCCGCCCCCGCTGGTGATGCCCCGCCCCCCGCTGATGATGCCCCGCCCCCCGCTGATGATGCTCCACCCCCGTTGATGATGCCCCGCCCCCCCCGAGGCCCCGCCCCCCGCAGGCCCGGCGGGGGCGGGGGCCCACGCGGAGGCCGACGTCACCGGAAGCCCCGCCCATGCCGCGCCCGGCCACGCCCCCGGCCACGCCCCCGGCCACGCCCAGCCCGACTCCCCCTGGCACCGCTACTGAGAGAAGCTGGGGGAGGGGCGGTCCGGAGAGGTAAGTCCCGCCCCCCAACGACCCCGCCCCCCAGCCAAGCCCCCCCCCCCCAGAAGCCCCTCCCCCTTGAAGCCCCGCCCTGGGAGGCCCCACCCCCCCCGGGAGGCCCCACCCTAGGTACTTAAATCTCTGAGGAGCCCCGCCCCCTTGGAAGCCCCGCCCCACAGGAAGTCCTGCCCCCTTGGAAGCCCCGCCCCCAGGTCTGGTCCTCCCCTGACTAAGCCCCACCCCCTCGCTAGCCCCGCCCACAGGGAGGGCCTGTGCTCTGGAAGCCCCGCCTCCTCCCCCCCCCCCCCCCGGTGAAGCCACACCCCCACGAGCTCTCTGCCTGGAATGCCCCGCCCCCGCAGCGAAGCCCCGCCCCAGGCAAAGCCCCGCCCCGAGGAAGCCCCGCCCCAGGGAAGCCCCGCCCCAGGAGAAGCAGGGTTAAGGGGGTGGGGGCGGGGTTAAGGGGGTGGGGGCGGGGTTAAGGGAATGGGGGCGGGGTTAAGGGGATCGTGCGGAGCACTGGGAGTACTGGGGTCACTGGGGAGCACTGGGGGGCACTGGGAGCGCTGGGGGGCACTGGGAGCACTGGGAGCACTGGGATCGCTCCCCAGGCGCTGCCCCTCCCCCCCAGACGCTGCCCCCCGCCCCCGTCCCGGACGCCTGGGCCCCTTCCCCCCCCCTCCCCCGCTGCGCTGCTGGGCCAGAGCCGCCGGCGCCCTTCGGCCTCGGCACCGCCACCACCACCATCATCATCATCGTCACCGTCACCGTCGCCCGCCTGAGCGCCGCCGGCGCCCTTCGGCCTCGGCACCGCCACCGTCATCATCATCATCGTCACCGTCACCGTCGCCCGCCTGAGCGCCGCCGGCGCCCTTCGGCCTCGGCACCGCCACCGTCATCATCATCATCATCGTCACCATCACCGTCACCCGCCTGAGCGCCGCCGGCGCCCTTCGGCCTCGGCACCGCCACCGTCATCATCATCGTCACCGTCACCGTCACCGTCACCCGCCTGAGCGCCGCCGGCGCCCTTCGGCCTCGGCACCGCCACCGTCATCATCATCATCGTCACCGTCACCGTCGCCCGCCTGAGCGCCGCCGGCGCCCTTCGGCCTCGGCACCGCCACCGTCATCATCATCATCGTCACCGTCACCATCACCCGCCTGAGCGCCGCCGGCGCCCTTCGGCCTCGGCACCGCCACCGTCATCATCGTCATCATCGTCACCGTCACCATCACCCGCCTGAGCGCCGCCGGCGCCCTTCGGCCTCGGCACCGCCACCGTCATCATCATCATCGTCACCGTCACCGTCACCGTCGCCCGCCTGAGCGCCGCCGGCGCCCTTCGGCCTCGGCACCGCCACCGTCATCATCATCATCACCGTCACCGTCACCGTCACCCGCCTGAGCGCCGCCGGCGCCCTTCGGCCTCGGCACCGCCACCATCATCATCATCATCGTCACCATCACCGTCACCTGCCTGAGCGCCGCCGGCGCCCTTCGGCCTCGGCACCGCCACCGTCATCATCATCGTCACCGTCACCGTCGCCTGCCTGAGCGCCGCCGGCGCCCTTCGGCCTCGGCACCACCACCGTCATCATCATCATCGTCACCGTCACCGTCGCCCGCCTGAGCGCCGCCGGCGCCCTTCGGCCTCGGCACCGCCACCGTCATCATCATCATCGTCACCGTCACCGTCGCCTGCCTGAGCGCCGCCGGCGCCCTTCGGCCTCGGCACCGCCACCGTCATCATCATCATCGTCACCGTCACCATCACCCGCCTGAGCGCCGCCGGCGCCCTTCGGCCTCGGCACCGCCACCGTCATCATCGTCATCATCGTCACCGTCACCATCACCCGCCTGAGCGCCGCCGGCGCCCTTCGGCCTCGGCACCGCCACCGTCATCATCATCATCGTCACCGTCACCGTCACCGTCGCCCGCCTGAGCGCCGCCGGCGCCCTTCGGCCTCGGCACCACCACCGTCATCATCATCATCGTCACCGTCACCGTCGCCTGCCTGAGCGCCGCCGGCGCCCTTCGGCCTTGGCACCGCCACCACCATCATCATCATCGTCACCGTCACCCGCCTGAGCGCCGCCGGCGCCCTTCGGCCTCGGCACCGCCACCGTCATCATCGTCATCATCACCGTCACCCGCCTGAGCGCCGCCGGCGCCCTTCGGCCTCGGCACCGCCACCGTCATCATCATCATCACCGTCACCGTCACCGTCACCCGCCTGAGCGCCGCCGGCGCCCTTCGGCCTCGGCACCGCCACCATCATCATCATCATCATCGTCACCGTCACCGTCGCCCGCCTGAGCGCCGCCGGCGCCCTTCGGCCTCGGCACCGCCACCACCACCATCATCATCATCGTCACCGTCACCGTCACCCGCCTGAGCGCCGCCGGCGCCCTTCGGCCTCGGCACCGCCACCGTCATCATCATCGTCACCGTCACCGTCACCCGCCTGAGCGCCGCCGGCGCCCTTCGGCCTCGGCACCGCCACCGTCATCATCATCATCATCACCGTCACCATCGTCTGCCTGAGCGCCGCCAGCGCCCTTCGGCCTCGGCACCGCCACCACCACCATCATCATCATCGTCACCGTCACCGTCGCCCGCCTGAGCGCCGCCGGCGCCCTTCGGCCTCGGCACCGCCACCGTCATCATCATCATCGTCACCGTCACCGTCACCCGCCTGAGCGCCGCCGGCGCCCTTCGGCCTCGGCACCGCCACCACCATCATCATCGTCACCATCACCGTCACCGTCGCCCGCCTGAGCGCCGCCGGCGCCCTTCGGCCTCGGCACCGCCACCACCATCATCATCGTCACCGTCACCGTCGCCCGCCTGAGCGCCGCCGGCGCCCTTCGGCCTCGGCACCGCCACCGTCATCATCATCATCGTCACCGTCACCATCGTCTGCCTGAGCGCCGCCGGCGCCCTTCGGCCTCGGCACCGCCACCGTCATCATCATCGTCACCGTCACCGTCACCCGCCTGAGCGCCGCCGGCGCCCTTCGGCCTCGGCACCGCCACCGTCATCATCATCGTCACCGTCACCGTCGCCCGCCTGAGCGCCGCCGGCGCCCTTCGGCCTCGGCACCGCCACCGTCATCATCATCATC
The DNA here is from genome assembly GCF_028389875.1 of Rhea pennata. Classification (NCBI taxonomy): domain Eukaryota; kingdom Metazoa; phylum Chordata; class Aves; order Rheiformes; family Rheidae; genus Rhea; species Rhea pennata. The sequence goes on along the minus strand of NW_026907591.1, from coordinate 57,902 downwards.
GTCACCGTCACCCGCCTGAGCGCCGCCGGCGCCCTTCGGCCTCGTCCCCCTCGTCCTCGCGCTCCTCGTCTTCCTCCTCCTCCTTCCTCCTCCTCCCACGCAACACTGGAAACGCTGAACACTACTGACACGGGGGACCCTCGCCCGGACGCCTGGGCCCCTCGCCCGGACGCCTGGGCCCCCCCTGTCCCGGATACCTGGACCCCCCCCTGTCCCGGATACCTGGACCCCCCCCTGTCCCGGACGCCTGGGCCCCCTCTGCCCCGGACGCCTGGGCCCCCCCTGCCCCGGATGCCTGGGCCCCTCCTGCCCCGGACGCCTGGGCCCTTCCTGCCCCGGACGCCTGGGCCCCCCCTGCCCCGGACGCCTGGGCCCCCCCTGCCCCGGATGCCTGGGCCCCTCCTGCCCCGGACGCCTGGGCCCTTCCTGCCCCGGACGCCTGGGCCCCCCCTGCCCCGGACGCCTGGGCCCTTCCCCCCCCCGGCTTGGGCCGTCTCCACTTGACCCTTTCGGCCGCTTCCTCGTTTGTCCGGGGTCTCATTAGCGGGGGCTAATTAGTGTGTGGGGGGAGGGGGGGGTTCCTCGGGGTGGGGGAGGGGCTGGGCGGGGCCAGAGATTTTTACATTTAATATATAGAAATTTCTCTCTTTTTGGGGGTGATTTGTTTGTTTCTGCGTTTTCTGTTGGGGGAGGGGCACCCGGACGCCTGGGCCCCCTCTGGGGTGGGGGGTAGGGCAGTGCCCCTCCCCCCCCCTCCCCCGCCAGGGGACCCAGGCATCCGGGCTGCCCCCACCCCCCCCCCCCCCGTTCTCTGACACGTGGAGACTTCCCGGGGCCCAGGCGTCCGGGAAGGGGCCCAGGCGTCCGGGAAGGGGCCCAGGCGTCCGGGCCGCGGGGGAATTTCCCAGCTCGGTGAAGTGAAGATTCCTGGAAGGTCTCGGAGCCGGGAGCGACCGGCGCTGCCCGGACGCCTGGGCCCCTCGGGGGGGGGGGCAGTGATGGGAGCACCCGGACGCCTGGGCCCTTGGTGGGGGGGGGGGGGCGATGGGAGCACCCGGACGCCTGGGCCCTTGGTGGGGGGGGGGCAGTGATGGGAGCACCCGGATGCCTGGGCCCCTGGTGTGTGTGTTGGGGTGGGGGGCAATGGGAGCACCCGGACGCCTGGGCCCCTGGTGGGGGGGGGGGGCGATGGGAGCACCCGGACGCCTGGGCCCCCGGAAGGCGGCGGGGTCACCCGGACGCCTGGGTCCCTGGTGGGGGGGGGGGGGCGATGGGAGCACCCGGACGCCTGGGCCCCTGGTGTGTGTGTTGGGGTGGGGGGCAATGGGAGCACCCGGACGCCTGGGCCCCTGGTGGGGGGGGAGGGGGGGGCGATGGGAGCACCCGGACGCCTGGGCCCCCGGAAGGCGGCAGGGTCACCCGGACGCCTGGGCCCTTGGTGGGGGGGGGGGGGGGGCGATGGGAGCACCCGGACGCCTGGGCCCCTGGTGGGGGGGGGAGGGGGGGGCGATGGGAGCACCCGGACGCCTGGGCCCCCGGAAGGCGGCAGGGTCACCCGGACGCCTGGGCCCCTGGTTGGGGGGGGGGGGGGCGATGGGAGCACCCGGACGCCTGGGCCCCCGGAAGGCGGCGGGGTCACCCGGACGCCTGGGCCCCTGGTTGGGGGGGGGGGGGGGCGATGGGAGCACCCGGACGCCTGGGCCCCCGGAAGGCGGCGGGGTCACCCGGACGCCTGGGCCCCTGGTTGGGGGGGGGGGGGGGCGATGGGAGCACCCGGACGCCTGGGCCCCTGGTGGGGGGGGAGGGGGGGGCGATGGGAGCACCCGGACGCCTGGGCCCCCGGAAGGCGGCAGGGTCACCCGGACGCCTGGGCCCCTGGTTGGGGGGGGTGGGGCGATGGGAGCACCCGGACGCCTGGGCCCCCGGAAGGCGGCAGGGTCACCCGGACGCCTGGGCCCCTGGTTGGGGGGGGGGGGGGCGATGGGAGCACCCGGACGCCTGGGCCCCTGGTGGGGGGGGGAGGGGGGGGCGATGGGAGCACCCGGACGCCTGGGCCCCCGGAAGGCGGCAGGGTCACCCGGACGCCTGGGCCCCTGGTTGGGGGGGGTGGGGTGATGGGAGCACCCGGACGCCTGGGCCCCTGGTGGGGGGGGGAGGGGGGGGCGATGGGAGCACCCGGACGCCTGGGCCCCCGGAAGGCGGCAGGGTCACCCGGACGCCTGGGCCCCTGGTTGGGGGGGGGGGGGCGATGGGAGCACCCGGACGCCTGGGCCCCCGGAAGGCGGCGGGGTCACCCGGACGCCTGGGCCCCCGGCGGATTCCTCAGCCCTGAGTCACGGCAGGAAGGGGGGCGGGGGAGGGGGGGGGGATTGCGTCACGCTGGGCATGGTGGGCCCAGGTGTCCGGGTCGCCCCCTCCCCTCCCCCCACCCCGAGGGGCCCAGGCGTCCGGGCGCCCTCGCACGCATCTGCGCCGGGTTGTGCAACCCGGGAAAAGCCGGGCCGTGGCGTGACACACGTGGGGGGGGGGGCTATAGGGGCCTATAGGGGCGTGTAGGGGCTCGGGGCTCTATAGGGGCCTATAGGGGCCTATGGGGGGAGCGTGGGGGGGGCGGAGCTCTATGGGGGCGTGGGGGGGGGGGCCGAGCGCTATAGGGACCGATGGGGGAGTTGAGGGGGGTTGGGGGCTGTATAGGACTCTATAGGGGTCCATAGGGGATGGGGGGGGTCCGTGTGAGGCAGCCCCTATACACCCCCCCTGCAGCCCCTATATAACCCCCCCGCTCCCCGTGCACCCCCACGTGCCCCTATACGCGCCTACATGCCCCTATACGCCCCTACGCAGCAGTGCAGCCGCTCTGCTCCCCCATAGGGCCTCCCACACCCCTATGCACCCCTATGCGCCCCATATGTTGCGGGCACCCCTACGCACCTCTATACGCCCCAAGCGCCCCCATACTACGGCATATACAACCCTATACGCCTCGCCATACGCCTATATACCCCTATATGCCCTGTGCTTTCCCTGGCACCCCTGCACGGCCCTATACGCCCCTACGCCCCCCTCGCCTATACCTCTATACTCCCCTATACCTCCCGTGGCTCCCCGTGCCCCTTATATCCTCCTATACTCCCCATATCCCCCCATACACCCTTATATCCCCTATATCCCCCATACCCGCCCACATCCCTACACTTCCCCACGCTCCTATAGCCCCCCCACGCCCCTACATACCCCTATGCATCCCCACACCCCTATATTTCTCTATAGCCCCCATTCACCCCTATAGCCCCCGATACCCCTGCAGCCCTCTGTAGCCCCCATTCACCCCTATAGCCCCCACTCACCCATACAGCCCCTGATACCCCCTATAACCGCCATACATCCCTATAGCCCCATATAGCCCCCATACACCCCTATGGACCCCTATAGCCCCCATGCATCCCTATAGCCCCCAATAGCCCGCTACACCCCTGTGGACCCTTATAGCCCCCTATACCCTATGGACCCCTATAGCCCTAGAGGCCCCCAGAGCCCCAATACACCCCTACAGGGGCCCCTATAGCCTCCATAAACCCCTATAACTCCCATACATCCCTGTAGCCTCATATAGCCCCCATACACCCCTACGGTCCCCTATAGCCCCTATAAACTCCTATAGGCTTCATACACCCTTATAGCCTCCTATGGTCCCCTATGGCCCCCTATAGCCTCCTATGGTCCCCTGTGGTCCCCTATGGCCCCCATAGGGCTCATGCACCGCTATAGCCCCCTATACTCCCCTATAGCCCCCCATGGCCCCCCATGGCCCCCCATGGCCCCCTACAGGGCTCATACACCCCTCTAGCCCCCTCTAGCCCCCCATGGCCCCCCTACAGCCCCCTATGGCCCCCTATAGGCCTCATACACCACTATAGCCCCCTATAGCCCCCATAGCCCCCCATGGCCCCCTATGGTCCCCCATGGCCCCCCATGGCCCCCTATGGCCCCCTATAGGGCTCATACACCCCTATAGCCCCCCATAGCCCCCCATGGCCCCCTATGGTCCCCCATGGCCCCCTATGGCCCCCTATAGGGCTCATACACCCCTATAGCCCCCCATAGCCCCCCATGGCCCCCTACGGTCCCCCATGGCCCCCTATGGCCCCCTATAGGGCTCGTACACCCCTATAGCCCCCCATGGCCCCCCATGGCCCCCTATAGGGCTCGTACACCCCTATAGCCCCCCATGGCCCCCTATGGTCCCCTATGGCCTCCTATAGGGCTCGTACACCCCTATAGCCCCCATGGCCCCCCATGGTCCCCTATGGCCCCCTATAGGGCTTGTACACCCCTATAGCCCCCCATGGTCCCCCATGGTCCCCTATGGCCCCCTATAGGGCTCATATACCCCTATAGCCCCCCATAGCCCCCCATGGCCCCCTACGGTCCCCCATGGCCCCCTATGGCCCCCTATAGGGCTCGTACACCCCTATAGCCCCCCATGGCCCCCCATGGCCCCCCATGGCCCCCTATGGCCCCCTATAGGGCTCATACACCCCTATAGCCCCCATAGCCCCCCATGGCCCCCTACGGTCCCCCATGGCCCCCTATGGCCCCCTATAGGGCTCATACACCCCTATAGCCCCCATAGCCCCCCATGGCCCCCATGGCCCCCCATGGCCCCCTATGGCCCCCTATAGGGCTCATACACCCCTATAGCCCCCATAGCCCCCCATGGCCCCCATGGCCCCCTATGGCCCCCTATAGGGCTCATACACCCCTATAGCCCCCATAGCCCCCCATGGCCCCCCATGGTCCCCCCATGAACCCCGCGGTGGGCGGGGCCGGCTCCTCCCCTCCTCCCCCCCCCCCCGGGCTTCCCCCACCCCCGCCGCTGCCGCCCTTCCCCGCCAGCCAATGGGGAGCTTCGGGGGCGGGGCGGGGCCGGGGTGGGGCGGAGCCGCGGCCAATGGGGAGCCTCGGGGGCGGGGCGGGGCCGGGGGGGGGGGAGTGGCGCCGCGGCCAATGGGGAGCCTCGGGGGCGGGGCGCGGGCGGAGCCGAGGCTATAAGAGGGGCGCGGCGGCGGCGGCGGCGCCATTTTGCAGCGCTCGCGATGGCGGCGGCGGCGGCGGCAGCAGCGACACCGGCGGCGGCAGCAGCAGCAGCGGCGGCGGCGGCGGCGCCCGGCGGCCTCGGCCTCGCCTCCCCCCCGCGGCACTTCACCTTCGAGCCGCCGCCCGCCGCCCCCGCCGCGCCGCGGCCCCGCCGCCGCCGCCGCCGCGTCCTCTACCCGCCGGCCGTGAGTGGCGGGGGGGGAACGGGGGGGGGGGGGGAACGCCTGGGCCCCTTCTCTGAGGGGGTTGGGGGTCACCCGGACGCCTGGGCCCCTTCTCTGAGGGGGTTGGGGGTCACCCGGACGCCTGGGCCCCTTCTCTGAGGGGGTTGGGGGGGTACCCGGACGCCTGGGCCCCTTCTCTGAGGGGGTTGGGGGTTATCCGGACGCCTGGGCCCCTTCTCTGAGGGGGTTGGGGGGGTACCCGGACGCCTGGGCCCCTTCTCTGAGGGGGTTGGGGGGGTACCCGGACGCCTGGGCCCCTCCTCTGAGGGGGTTGGGGGTCACCCGGACGCCTGGGCCCCTCCTCTGAGGGGGTTGGGGGTCACCCGGACGCCTGGGCCCCTCCTCTGAGGGGGTTGGGGGTTACCCGGACGCCTGGGCCCCTTCTCTGAGGGGGTTGGGGGGGTACCCGGACGCCTGGGCCCCTTCTCTGAGGGGGTTGGGGGTTACCCGGACGCCTGGGCCCCTCCTCTGAGGGGGTTGGGGGTTACCCGGACGCCTGGGCCCCTTCTCTGAGGGGGTTGGGGGTTACCCGGACGCCTGGGCCCCTTCTCTGAGGGGGTTGGGGGGGTACCCGGACGCCTGGGCCCCTCCTCTGAGGGGGTTGGGGGTCACCCGGACGCCTGGGCCCCTTCTCTGAGGGGGTTGGGGGTTACCCGGACGCCTGGGCCCCTTTTCTGAGGGGGTTGGGGGTTACCCGGACGCCTGGGCCCCTTCTCTGAGGGGGTTGGGGGTTACCCGGACGCCTGGGCCCCTTCTCTGAGGGGGTTGGGGGTCACCCGGACGCCTGGGCCCCTCCTCTGAGGGGGTTGGGGGGGTACCCGGACGCCTGGGCCCCTCCTCTGAGGGGGTTGGGGGTTACCCGGACGCCTGGGCCCCTCCTCTGAGGGGGTTGGGGGTTACCCGGACGCCTGGGCCCCTCCTCTGAGGGGGTTGGGGGTTACCCGGACGCCTGGGCCCCTTCTCTGAGGGGGTTGGGGGTTACCCGGACGCCTGGGCCCCTCCTCTGAGGGGGTTGGGGGGGTACCCGGACGCCTGGGCCCCTTCTCTGAGGGGGTTGGGGGTCACCCGGACGCCTGGGCCCCTCCTCTGAGGGGGTTGGGGGTCACCCGGACGCCTGGGCCCCTCCTCTGAGGGGGTTGGGGGTCACCCGGACGCCTGGGCCCCTCCTCTGAGGGGGTTGGGGGTCACCCGGACGCCTGGGCCCCTTCTCTGAGGGGGTTGGGGGTTACCCGGACGCCTGGGCCCCTTCTCTGAGGGGGTTGGGGGTCACCCGGACGCCTGGGCCCCTCCTCTGAGGGGGTTGGGGGGGTACCCGGACGCCTGGGCCCCTCCTCTGAGGGGGTTGGGGGTCACCCGGACGCCTGGGCCCCTTCTCTGAGGGGGTTGGGGGTCACCCGGACGCCTGGGCCCCTCCTCTGAGGGGGTTGGGGGTCACCCGGACGCCTGGGCCCCTCCTCTGAGGGGGTTGGGGGTCACCCGGACGCCTGGGCCCCTTCTCTGAGGGGGTTGGGGGTTACCCGGACGCCTGGGCCCCTCCTCTGAGGGGGTTGGGGGTTACCCGGACGCCTGGGCCCCTCCTCTGAGGGGGTTGGGGGTCACCCGGACGCCTGGGCCCCTCCTCTGAGGGGGTTGGGGGTCACCCGGACGCCTGGGCCCCTCCTCTGAGGGGGTTGGGGGGTTACCCGGACGCCTGGGCCCCTCCTCTGAGGGGGTTGGGGGTCACCCGGACGCCTGGGCCCCTCCTCTGAGGGGGTTGGGGGTCTCCCGGACGCCTGGGCCCCTTCTCTGAGGGGGTTGGGGGGGTACCCGGACGCCTGGGCCCCTTCTCTGAGGGGGTTGGGGGTCACCCGGACGCCTGGGCCCCTTCTCTGAGGGGGTTGGGGGTCACCCGGACGCCTGGGCCCCTTCTCTGAGGGGGTTGGGGGTCACCCGGACGCCTGGGCCCCTCCTCTGAGGGGGTTGGGGGGGTACCCGGACGCCTGGGCCCTTTTTTGGGGGTCTCCCGGACGCCTGGGCCCCCCCCCCGAGGCGGCCACGCGAGCCGGAAGCCGCCGCTTCCCCCCGCGCGTGGGGGTGGGGGTGAATCACGGCTTCTCCCTCCCGGCCTGACTCACCCCCCCCCCCCCCGGCGGTGGCGGCGGGCCCAGGCGTCCGGGAAGGGGGAGGGGCGGGATTTACCCCCGGGGGGGGGTTATTTGCCCCGTGGGGGGGTTATTGGCCCCATTGGGGGGGTATTTGCCCCGTGGGGGGGTTATTGGCCCCGTGGGGGGGATATTGGCCCCATTGGGGGGGTATTTGCCCCGTGGGGGGGGTTATTGGCCCCATTGGGGGGGGTATTTGCCCCATGGGGGGGTTATTGGCCCTGTGGGGGGGATATTGGCCCCGTGGGGGGGATATTGGCCCCATTGGGGGGTTATTGGCCCCATTGGGGGGGTTATCGGCCCCATCGGGGGGGTATTTGCCCCGTGGGGGGGGATATTGGCCCCATTGGGGGGGTTATTGGCCCCATTGGGGGGGTATTTGCCCCGTGGGGGGGTATTTGCCCCATCGGGGGGATATTTGCCCCATTGGGGGGGTTATTGGCCCCATTGGGGGGGTATTTGCCCCGTGGGGGGGTATTTGCCCCATCGGGGGGGGGTTATTTCGCCCCCTTCCCCCCCCTCCCGCAGGGCCCTGGCCTCGCGCTGGAAGCTAAGCAGGGCCCGGCCGGGTCGGGCTGTGGATGGGTGACGCCTGCGGGGGATTTGCCCCCCCGGGGGGTGTTATTTGCCCCGGGGGGGTTATTTGCCCCGGGGGGGTTATTTGCCCCCCGCCCCCCGGGGGCAGTTGCTGACGGACCCCCCTTCCCCCCCCCCCAGGTGGTGCGGCCGCCCCCGGGCGAGGGGCCGAGCGCGGCCAAGCGGCTGCTGCTGCTGCTGCTGGCGGTGGTGGGGGCCCAGGTGTACAGCACCCCCGGGGAGGGGCCCGCGCCCCACACCGCCGCCGCCCCGCCCCACACCGCCGCCGCCCCGCCCCACACCGCCGCCGCCCCGCCCCACGCCGCCCCCCCGAGCCCCCCCGCCGCGACCCCCGCCGCCCCCTCCTGCCCCCGGCCGCCGCTCTCGCCCGCCCTGCGGCCCCCCGCCGCCTGCTGAGGGCGCCCGCCGTGGGGCGGCACCTGGGACCAGCCGTGGGGCGGCACCCGCCGTGGGGCGGCACCCAGGACCCGCCGTGGGGCGGCACCCACCATGGGGCGGCACCCAGGACCAGGCACCGGCCGTGGGGCGGCACCCAGGACCCGCCGTGGGGCGGCACCCAGGACCAGGCACTGGCCGTGGGGCGGCACCCAGGACCCGCCGTGGGGCGGCACCCAGGACCAGGCACCGGCTGTGGGGCGGCACCCAGGACCCACCGTGGGGCAGCACCCACCATGGGGCAGCACCCAGGACCAGCCGTGGGGCGGCACCTAGGACCAGGCACTGGCCGTGGGGCGGCACCCGCCGTGGGGCGGCACCCAAGGACCCGGCACCCACTGTGGGGTGACACTAAGGACCCGGCACCCGCCGTGGGGTGACACTAAGGACCCGGCACCCGCCGTGGGGCAGCACCCAGGACCCGCCGTGGGGCGGCACCCACCATGGGGCGGCACCCAGGACCAGGCACCCACTATGGGGTGGCACCCGCTATGGGGTAGCCCCAAGGACTCGACACCCGCCGTGGGGCAGCACCCAAGGACCTGGCACCCGCCGTGGGGTGACACTAAGGACCCGGCACCCGCTATGGGGCAGCACCCAGAGCGATGGACTCGCGCCGGCACCCGTCACCGTGGCCTCAGGGCGGCGCCGTGGGGGCTCCGGCGCCCGTTATTTATTCTGTTCTATTTTATTCTATTTTATTTAATTTTATTCTATTTTATTTAATTTTATTCATTTTATTCTATTTATTTAATTTTATTCTATTTAATTTTATTCTATTTAATTTTATTCTATTTAATTTTATTCTATTTAATTTTATTCTATTTTACTTAATTTGGGGGGTTTTGGGGTTTTTTTTCTGTGTATTTATTGCTGTTATTTAAGGAGGGGCCGCGCCCCTCCCCCCCCACCCAGCGCAATAAACCTCGCCCGGACGCCTGGGCCCTTTCCCTCCCCCCACCCCACCCCACCCCGGGGGGGAGCGGGGGGGGGGGGAGGGCCCGGACGCCTGGGCCCCCCCCCTTCCCTGGAAGTCTGGCTCCCTCTGTGCTCAGTGCGTTGGGGAGGGGCCTGGGGTGGGTTTTGGGGTGAATCCTGGCGGTTTTGGGGGGGGGGGGCCTCGGATGGCCCATGGGGACAGCGGTGGGACCCCGTGGGGACGTGAGATGGGACCTTCTGGAGACCCTGAAGGGGCCAGGAGAACCTCAGATGACCCATGGGGACACTGGTGGGACCATGGGGACATGAGATGGGACCTTCTGGAGACCCTGAAGGGGACAGGAGAACCTCGGATGACCCATGGGGACACTGGTGGGACCGTGGGGCCATGAGATGGGACCTTCTGGAGACCTTAAAGGGGCCAGGAGAACCTCAGATGGCCCCTGGGGACAGCGGTGGAACCCCATGGGGACGTGAGATGGGACCTTCTGGAGACCCTGAAGGGGCCAGGGGACCCTGTGGGGCCAGGAGTTGGGGACACCAGAAGGCCCAGAGGACCGTCCAGAGGGGACCCAGTGTGGCCACCTGCTTCCCCATGGGGTTGGGGACCTCCAGGGGCACCATGGGGATGTGAGGTGGGACTTTCTGGAGACCCTAGAGGGGCCATGGCCACCCCTCCCCCTTTCTCCATGGGGACAGAGACAGACCTCCAGAGGGGACAGGGAACCTTGGATGGCCTGTGGGGACACTGGTGGGACCCCCGTAGGGATATGGGGACATGAGATGGGACCTTCTGTAGACCCTAAAGGGGCCACAGCCACCCCTCCCCCTTTCTCCATGGGGATGGAGACCTCCAGAGGGGACAGGAGAACCTCGGATGCCCCATGGGGACACTGGTGGGACCGTGGGGACATGAGATGGGACCTTCTGGAGACCTTAAAGGGGACAGGAGAACCTTGGATGGCCCCTGGGGACAGTGGTGGGACCATGGGGACGTGAGATGGGACCTTCTGGAGACCGTAAAGGGGACAGGAGAACCTCGGATGCCCCATGGGGACACTGGTGGGACCATGGGGACATGAGATGGGACCTTCTGGAGACCCTGAAGAGGCCAGGAGAACCTTGGATGCCCCATGGGGACACTGGTGGGACCATGGGGACGTGAGATGGGACCTTCTGGAGACCGTAAAGGGGACAGGAGAACCTCGGATGCCCCATGGGGACACTGGTGGGACCCCGTGGGGACGTGAGATGGGACCTTCCAGGGGCCACCCGCTTGCCCGTGGGGCTGGGGACCTCCTGGGGTGGGGGTGGGGGGACACGGGGGGAGGACATGAGGACACGGGGCCAGGCGGTGGCTTTACATCCCGGGTTTATTCCTCGCCCGGGGGCGGCTTTTCAATATGAAAAAAAAAAAAAAAGAACAAAAAAGGAGGAAAATGACCCAAAAACAAAAGGGGGGAAAAAAAAAAAAACACGGGTCGAAGCCCCGGAGCGGCTGGATCGGGGGGGGGGGGGGAGGGGACACGCGCGGGGACAGGCCGGGGGGCCACCGAGGGGCCACCCGGGAGCCCCCGTTCCGGGGACAAACCGGGCCGATTTGGTTCAAAGGGGGGTGGGGAGGGGTGGGGAGGCCGCAATAATTTAGTGGCGGGGGAGGGCGGCGGCGAGGATGAGGACGAGCGCCAGGGATGAAGGCTCGCGGGGGGGGAGGAGGAGGAGGAGGAGGAGGAGGAAGGACGACGAGGGAGGGGCCCAGGGCTCTCCGGCGACGATGACGACGGAGGAGCTGGGACGCCCCCTCGGCGACGAAGGCTCTCGGAGGAGGAGGAGGAGGAGGAGGAGGAGGAGGAGGATGAAGGACCACCAGGACCGTGGTGACGGAGCGGGGACGAGGGCTTCACCCGGGGCGCCGACGAAGACCGAGGACGGGGGGGTCCCCGGCGAGGATGAGGACGGTGGACGAGTGTTTTCCCGTGACGAGGACGACGAAGGCCGAGGACGAGGGATCTCCTCCGGCGGCGCAGGCCAACGTCGCTCCTGTGGGGACGATGAAGGGCGAAGGCTCTCCGGTGAGGAGGATGATGGACGAGGACGAGGGCTCTCCGGTGACGCTGGAGGAGGATGAGGAAGGGGGTTCTCCGGTGAGATGGATGGATGAGGATGAAGGCCCTCCAGTGACGCTGGAGGAGATGAGGAAGAGTGTTCTCCGGTGATGATGATGATGATGGAGGACAGGGGCTCTCCGGTGATGATGATGATGGAGGACAAGGGCTGTCTGGTGACGCTGGAGGAGATGAGGAAGAGGCTTCTCTGGTGGTGATGATGGACGAGGACGAAGGCTCTCCAGGGACGCTGGAGAAGGGCGAGGAAGAGGGCTCTCCGGTGACGACGACGATGATGGACGAGGGCTCTCCGGTGATGCTGGAGGAGATGAGGAAGAGTGTTCTCTGGTGATGATGATGATGGAGGACAAGGGCTCTCCGGTGATGCTGAAGGAGATGAGGAAGAGGCTTCTCTGGTGACGATGGAGGACGAGGACAAAGGCTCTCCAGGGACGCTGGAGAAGGGCAAGGCAGAGGGTTCTCCGGTGATGATGATGATGGAGGACAAGGGCTCTCCGGTGATGCTGGTGATGCAGGACAAGGGCTCTCCGGTGATGATGATGATGGAGGACAAGGGCTCTCCGGTGACGCTGGAGGAAGAGACGAGGAAGAGGCTTCTCCGGTGACGACGACGGACGAGGGCTCCACGGCGACGAAGACAGACGACGGAGAGGGACGCGGCGGCGGCCTTCCTCAAGCCTCCTCTTCGGCCTCCTCGCCGAAGTCCTCCTCCTCCTCGGCCGTGGCGTCCTGGTACTGCTGGTACTCGGAGACCAGGTCGTTCATGTTGCTCTCGGCCTCGGTGAACTCCATCTCGTCCATGCCCTCGCCCGTGTACCAGTGGAGGAAGGCCTTGCGGCGGAACATGGCCGTGAACTGCTCCGAGATGCGCTTGAAGAGCTCCTGGATGGCCGTGCTGTTGCCGATGAAGGTGACGGCCATCTTCAGCCCGCGGGGCGGGATGTCGCACACCGCCGTCTTCACGTTGTTGGGGATCCACTCGACGAAGTACGAGCTGTTCTTGTTCTGCACGTTGAGCATCTGCTCGTCCACCTCCTTCATGGACATGCGGCCCCGGAAGACGGCGGCCACCGTGAGGTACCGGCCGTGACGCGGGTCGCAGGCGGCCATCATGTTCTTGGCGTCGAAGACCTGCTGCGTGAGCTCGGGGACGGTGAGGGCGCGGTACTGCTGGCTGCCGCGCGACGTCAACGGGGCGAAGCCCGGCATGAAGAAGTGGAGCCGCGGGAAGGGCACCATGTTGACCGCCAGCTTGCGCAGGTCGGCGTTGAGCTGCCCGGGGAAGCGGAGGCAGGTGGTGACGCCGCTCATGGTGGCCGACACCAGGTGGTTGAGGTCGCCGTAGGTGGGCGTGGTCAGCTTGAGCGTGCGGAAGCAGATGTCGTAGAGCGCCTCGTTGTCGATGCAGTAGGTCTCGTCCGTGTTCTCCACCAGCTGGTGCACCGACAACGTGGCGTTGTAAGGTTCCACCACCGTGTCCGAGACCTTGGGCGAGGGCACCACGCTGAAGGTGTTCATGATGCGGTCGGGGTACTCCTCGCGGATCTTGGAGATGAGCAGGGTGCCCATGCCCGAGCCCGTGCCGCCCCCCAACGAGTGGGTCAGCTGGAAGCCCTGCAGGCAGTCGCAGCTCTCCGCCTCCTTGCGCACCACGTCCAGCACCGAGTCCACCAGCTCGGCCCCTTCCGTGTAGTGGCCCTTGGCCCAGTTGTTGCCGGCGCCGCTCTGGCCTGGTTTGGGGTTGGGGGGCGGGGGGGGGGGGACGACACAAACATGGTTGGTGGTGGTGGGGGGGGCGGGGACGTGCCGTGGGGACAACGTGGAGGAGCCCCCCCCCACCCCCGGCGGGGCCGCGGAGAAGGCTCTTGGGTCTCCTCAGGGGGTTGTGGGAGCTCTCTTGGGGAGCTCGAGCGTCCTCCTTGGGCGTCTCTGACCCACCCGTGGGGACCCTGGGCTCCTTGGGACCTCCATCTTCTCCTCGGGGACCAAGGGCTCCTGCAGGGACCTCCATCTTCTCCTTGGGGACCTCCATCTCCCCCTCGGGGACCTCCATCTCCCCCTCGGGGACCTAGAGCTCCTGCAGGGACCTCCATCTTCTCCTTGGGGACCTCCATCTTCTCCTCAGGGACCTCCATCTCCCCCTCGGGGACCTAGAGCTCCTGCAGGGACCTCCATCTTCTCCTTGGGGACCTCCATCTCCCCCTCGGGGACCTAGAGCTCCTGCAGGGACCTCCATCTTCTCCTTGGGGACCTCCATCTCCCCCTCGGGGACCTAGAGCTCCTGCAGGGACCTCCATCTTCTCCTTGGGGACCTCCATCTCCCCCTCGGGGACCTAGAGCTCCTGCAGGGACCTCCATCTTCTCCTTGGGGACCTCCATCTCCCCCTCGGGGACCTAGAGCTCCTGCAGGGACCTCCATCTTCTCCTCAGGGACCTCCATCTCCCCCTCGGGGACCTAGAGCTCCTGCAGGGACCTCAATCTTCTCCTCAGGGACCTCCATCTCCCCCTCGGGGACCTAGAGCTCCTGCAGGGACCTCCATCTTCTCCTCAGGGACCTCCATCTCCCCCTCGGGGACCCAGAGCTCCTGCAGGGACCTCCATCTTCTCCTTGGGGACCTCCATCTCCCCCTCGGGGACCCAGAGCTCCTGCAGGGACCTCCATCTTCTCCTCAGGGACCTCCATCTCCCCCTCGGGGACCTAGAGCTCCTGCAGGGACCTCCATCTTCTCAGGGACCTCCATCTTCCCCTTGGGGACCTAGAGCTCCTGCAGGGACCCAGGGACCTCCATCTTCTCCTTGGGGACCTCCATCTCCCCCTCGGGGACCTAGAGCTCCTTGGGGACCTCCATCTCCCCCTCGGGGACCCAGAGCTCCTACAGGGACCTCCATCTTCTCCTCGGGGACCTCCATCTCCTCCTCAGAGACCCAGAGCTCCTTGGGGACCTCCACCTTCTCCTCAGGGACCTCTTCCATCCTCCCTGGTGAATCTGAGCTCCTTAGCGACCTCCATTTGCTCCTTGGACATCTCAATCTCCCCGTTGGAGACCTCAGATTTCTCCTTGGACACCTCCGTCTCTCACCCCTGGGGACCTCTGCCATCCTCCTTGGAGACTCTGAGCTCCTTGGGGACCTCCAGTTCCTCCCTGGGGACCTGCATCGTCTTCCCCAGGTATCCCCTGGGCACCTCGGTGATGCCAATTCTCCTCCTCGGGCATCTGCGACCCACCCAGAGGGTCTCTCCAGCACCTTGGGGACCTGTATCTTCTCTTCGGGCATCTCCATCTCCCCCTTGGGGACCTCAATCTCCCAGTTCAGGACTTCTTCAAGCTCTCCAGGTACCCCCAGTGCATCTTGGAGACCTCCATCGCTCTCCTTGGCCATCTCCAGCCCACCCTTGGGAACCTCCATCACCTTCCTTGGGAACCCTGAGCTTCTCAGGGACTTCCACCACCTCCCCCAAGTATCTCCAGCCCACCCATGGGGACCTTGTGCTCCTTGGGGACCTTCACGTCCTCCCTGGGCATCTCCACTTCTCCCTTGAGAACCTCCACGTCCTCCTCGGGGGACCTCCACCACCTTCCTTTGAGAACAGCCTAGTGGGACCCGCCGCCCCCCGCGACGTCCCACGGGCCCTACGAGGAACCCGTCCCACAGCAGGACGCGGCCACCGGCGCGGGGCCAACAGCAGGACAGGAGGTGACACCGGGGAGGACTCACCGAAGACGAAGTTGTCAGGCCGGAAGATCTGCCCGAAGGGTCCCGAGCGCACCGAGTCCATGGTGCCCGGCTCCAGGTCCACGAGGATGGCCCGCGGCACGTACTTGCCCCCTGGGGACATCACCGCGTCACCAAGGGGCGGTGGGGCAGGAGGAGGAGGTGACACGGGGCCACCACCGTCACCCCGAGCCGCCCCCCACCACCGCGGGTCGTGTCTCACCACCTCCCCCGGAAGGGAGACCCCCCCCCCTCCCCCCAACCACGGGGCGAGGGCTCAGTGGGGCGGGGTTGGGGGGCGGTGACGGGGTCGGGGACAGCGAGGGTGACGGTACCGGTGGCCTCGTTGTAGTAGACGCTGATGCGGTCGAGCTGGAGGTCGCTGTCGCCGTGGTAGGTGCCGGTGGGGTCGATGCCGTGCTCGTCGCTGATCACCTCCCAGAACTGCGGGGGGGGGGGGGGGATGACGTCAGCGCGCCCGGACGCCTGGGCCCCGCTCCCCACCTCGGGGACGACCTCGAGGCCCGGCCACCCACCCCATCTCGGGGCCAGCCTGGAAGCCAGGGTCTCCTCATCTTGGGGAGGATGCAGACAGCAGGATCTCCCCACCTTGGGGACAACCTGGACACCTGGGTCTCCTCAGCTTGGGGACAACCTGGACACTTGGGGCCTCTCCCCACCTTGGGGACAACCTGGACACCTGGGTCTCCTCAGCTTGGGGACAACCTGGACACTTGGGGCCTCTCCCCACCTTGGGGACAACCTGGACACCTGGGTCTCCTCAGCTTGGGGTCCCCTTCTCATCCTGCGGACAACTTGGACACCTGGGTCCCTCCTGGACACCAAGTTCTCCTCATCTTGGAGGTAACCTGGACACTTGGGGCCTCTCCCCACCTTGGGGACAACCTGGACACCTGGGTCCCCTTCTCATCTTGAGGGCAACTTGGACACCTGGGTCCCTCCTGGACACTCGGGTCTCCTCATCTTGGGGTCCCCTTCTCATCTTGGGGACAATTTGGACACCTGTGTCCTTCCTGGACACCTGGGTCTCCTCATCTTGGGGAGGATGTAGACAGCAGGATCTCCCCACCTTGGGGACAACCTGGACACCTGGGTCTCCTCAGCTTGGGGTCCCCTTCTCATCCTGGGGACAACTTGGACACCTGGGTCCCTCCTGGACACCAGGTTCTCCTCATCTTGAGGGCAACTTGGACACCTGGGTCTCCTCCCCACCTTGGGGACAACCCAGACACCTAGGTCTCCTCATCTTGGGGACAATTTGGACACCTGGGTCCCTCCTGGACACCTGGGTCTCCTCACCTTGGGGTCTCCTCCTCATCTTGGGGACAATTTGGACACCTGGGTCCCTCCTGGACACCTGGGTCTCCTTATCTTGGGGTCTCCTTCTCATCTTGGGGACAATTTGGACACCTGGGTCCCTCCTGGACACCTGGGTCTCCTCATCTTGGGGTCTCCTTCTCATCCTGGGGACAACTTGGACACCTGGGTCCCTCCTGGACACCTGGGTCTCCTTATCTTGGGGTCTCCTTCTCATCCTGGGGACAACTTGGACACCTGGGTCCCTCCTGGACACCAGGTTCTCCTCATCTTGAGGGCAACTTGGACACCTGGGTCTCCTCCCCACCTTGGGGACAACCCAGACACCTAGGTCTCCTCATCTTGGGGACAATTTGGACACCTGGGTCCCTCCTGGACACCTGGGTCTCCTCACCTTGGGGTCTCCTCCTCATCTTGGGGACAATTTGGACACCTGGGTCCCTCCTGGACACCTGGGTCTCCTTATCTTGGGGTCTCCTTCTCATCTTGGGGACAATTTGGACACCTGGGTCCCTCCTGGACACCTGGGTCTCCTCATCTTGGGGTCTCCTTCTCATCTTGGGGACAATTTGGACACCTGGGTCCCTCCTGGACACCTGGGTCTCCTTATCTTGGGGTCTCCTTCTCATCTTGGGGACAATTTGGACACCTGGGTCCCTCCTGGACACCTGGGTCTCTTCATCTTGGGGTCTCCTTCTCATCTTGGGGACAACCTGGACACCTGGGTCCCTCCTGGACACCTGGGTCTCCTCACCTTGGGGTCTCCTCCTCATCTTGGGTCCCCTCCCCACCTTGGGGACAACCCAGACACCTCGGTTCCAACCTATGGGGTGTTGGGGGGGGGTGGGTGGAGCCTGAGGCTGGGGGTGGAGTCATCGCAAGGGGGCGGGGCCAGTTCTAAGGCGAGGGGGTGGAGCCACTCCAGGAGGTGTGACCTGTCACAGGGTGGGTGGGGCCATTCCAAAGGGCGGGGCCTGTCTGGCCTAGAGGGGGGCGTGGCCCGCAAGGGGGCGTGGCCACCTAGGGGGCGGGGCCCCACTTGGGCGTCGCCTCCCCCCCCCCCTCCAAAAAATATAAAAAAAAACCCGGCCGGGCGGGAAGCGGAAGCGCCCGGGCGCCGCCGAAATTTCAAAATGGGCCAAATTAGCCAAATTCGCGTGTTTCCCCCTCAAAAAAAAAAAAAATCCCACCAGTTCCTTCTCCCGGGGGGAAACGGGCGCCTCCAAAACAGAGAATTTGGGTTTTTCTCCTTCCTTTTGCCCCAATTCTCCCCCCCCCCCCACCCCGAATTGGGGAGGGTCCGAGTTGAGGGGGGGGGGGTGGCGCCCCCCAAGGTCACCTTGGTGTGGGGGGGGGGGGCGGCCCCAGGCGGGCCAAAAGGCTGCGATTTTGGGGCAAAAAGGCGAGAGAAAGGAGGTGGGAAAACGGCATTTCGGGGTGGAAAACCCCATTCCGGAGGTTCGGAGGAGGCGTCTCAGGGGGGCTCCGGCTTGGAGTTTGGGATGTTTGTTTTTATTTTTATTTATTTTTATTTTTATTTTTTGGTGCAACGATCTGTTTTTAGGGTGGGAAGTTTTTCCTTTGTGGCTGCAAAACGTCTTCGTCAGCAAAAAAAAAAATTAATAAATAAATAAATAAAAGCTCCTTTTGCGGGCTGGAGGAATCGCTTTGGGGACGAAAAAAAGACGTTTTGGCACGGCAAGATGCGGTTTTGGGGGCAAAACCCTCCATTTTGCAGCTGGAAAGGCCATTCTGGGGGGGAAAAAGCGGCATTTTTGGAGGCTGAAGAAAGCTCCATTTAAGGATGCAAAAGAAAAAAAAAAAACGTTTTGGGGCGGAGAAACCCCGATTTAAGCGCCGAAATTTTTATTCTGAAGCACAAAAGCTGCATTTTTAGGGACTGAAAATGGATGATTTTGGGGTAGAAAAAATCGGATTCTACGGCCAAAGCCTTTCAGTCTGAGGCGAAAACTCCATTTTGAGGCAGAACCTCCCCGTTTTCGCGGCCGCAAAAATTTAAGGGTGGAACAATCATATTTTAGCGTCAAAAAACCGCCCATTTTGGAGCTGAAAGCACCTTTTTGGGGCAGAAAACCTCCATTTGGGAGCTGGAAAAAAAATCCCTTCAGGGACACAAAGGTCCTATTCTGGGGCAGAAAACCTCCATTTTGGGGGCAAAAAGCCCTTTAAGAGCGAAGAACTGCTTTGAAGCTGGGGAAAAAGAAAAAGAAATTTCAAGGGTGGGAAAAAAGGCTATTTTTATGAAAAATGACTTTAAAAAAAAATCAACATTTTGGGTCACCAAGCTTCATTCGGCAGCAAAAAAAAAAACCCGCATTTGGGGGCGGGGATGAAAAAAAAAAAAATCATCCACGGCTGAAAGATGCTGTTTTGGGGTGAAAAAACGTGAATCGGGGCGTTGCCAAGCCCCGATTTGGGGCGAAACCCCGCCGTTTGGGAGCACAAAGGCCGCGGCGGCCTCCATTTTGGGGCGGAAACGCCTCCATTTTGGGGGCTGAAAACCCCCCGTTTCAGCGCCCCCAAAAAGGGGCTTTCTGGGGAGCCCCCCCCCACAAAAAAAAATATAGCTCTTTTCGGTGCGGGAGAAGCCCATTTTTGGGGCAAAACCTGCTCTTTTCCGAAGTGAAACCCGCGCTGGTAACGCAGCTCCCGTTTTGGGGCCGAAAACCTCCATTTTGGGGCTGGAAAAGCCACGCTGGGGGGGGGGAGGGGCGGCGCCGGCTTTGAGGCGAAAAACTCCCCTTTGAGGAGCCGCGAAGCCCCGTTTTGGGGCCGGAAACCTCCATTTCGGCGAAAAGGGGAGCGCGCGGGGGGGGGGGGAGGGGCGCACAAAGCCGCTCGTTTCGGGGTGAAAAAGGCGCTTTTCGGAGCCGCAGGGGCGGGGCGGGAAACGCGCTCCTCAGCGGCGCGAAACCGCCGTTCCCTGACTGAAACCCCCCCGTTCCGGGGCCGCCGGCTTCCGTTTTGTGGCGGGAAAGCCTCCATTTCGGGGCGAAAAACCTCCATTTCGGGAAAAAAAATTATATATTTTCCCCCTCTTTTTTTTTTAATTTTTTTTTTAATTAAGCAGCAAACCGCATCCCCTCGGGGCCGCCCCCTCCCGCGCGGGCGGGAAAGGCGCGGTTTTTTGGGCCGAAAACCCCCTTAATCCGGGGCTTCGCCGCCCCTCCCCCCCCCGCCTCGCCCCTCCCCCCGCCTTTGTCTGGCCGCCGGTGGGGGAGGGGCGCGCGCGGCCGCTCCCCCCTCCCCTCAGGAGCCCCGCGCGCTGCGGGGAGGAAGGGGGGGGGGGGCAGAGGCCGCTTAAAAGGGCAACCCCCCCCTCAAACTGTGGGCCCCTCCCCGCCGCCCACCCTCACCTTGGCCCCGATCTGGTTGCCGCACTGGCCGGCCTGGATGTGGACGATCTCCCTCATGGCGGCGGCGGGTCGGGCTCGGCGCGGTTGCCGGTGTCTCTCTGCCTCTCTCTGCCCTGCCGACCCTGCCCGGGTGCAGGTTGAACGCGGCTGGGGGGGGAGGGGGGAGGGTGCGGTGGCGGCGCGGCCCCTTTAAGGCGGGAGCGCTGGCGCGAGCGCGGCGGCGGCGGCAGTGCGGCAACTCGCGGCGCCGCCGCGCCTCATATAGACAAAGCCCCGGCGGGCGGCGCCGCGCGCTCATTGGCCGCCGCCGCCGCGGCGCCGCCGCTCCCATTGGCCGCCGCCGCGGCGACGCGCCCGCCCCCACCCCGCGCCCCGCCCTCCCTTTTCCCCGCCGCGCCAGGCGGCGCCGCCGCCTCTCATTGGCCTTCCCGCGAGGTCACGTGAGGGAGGGGCGGGGCGGGAAGGGCGCGGCCGCGCGGGGGCTGCTGGGAGATGTAGTTCCGGGCCGGCGCTGAGGCAGAACAAAGGCGGCCTCGGACGCCTGGGCCCCTCCCCGGACGCCTGGGCCCCTCGGCTCTCCTCCCCCCCTCCCCCCCCCCCCCCCCAACTCCCGGGAAGGGCCCAGGCGTCCGGGGAGGGGCCCAGGCGTCCGGGGAGGGGGCGCGGCCACGCACGACTCAGCAGCCCCACGCGTGCCCGTGGCGTGTGCGGCCCCACGTGCATCTGTGGCGTGTGCGGCCCCACGCGTGTCCGTGGCACGTGCTTAGCGTGTCCGTGGCATGTGCGTAGCGTGTCCGTGGCGTGTGCGTAGCGTGTCCGTGGCACGTGTTTAGCGTGCCCGTGGCGTGCGCAGGCCTCACGCGTGTCCGCGGCGCGTGTGTGCTCTCCTGCACCCCCCCCTTCCTCCTCCTCCTCGCCGCCGCCCCACCGGGCGGCTCGTTAGCATGAGCCGTAATTAATTAACGGCTCTAATTAGGGCCCGGCGCCATGCTTTGGAGGACCCCAGGGGCGCGCCGCTCTTCCCCGCGCCGCGTGGCCGCTCTGTGGTGCGAGCGGACGCTCTAGGCGCCTCTCTATGGTGCAACGGCGGCGCGGGAGGCGCAGGTGGCTGCTCTCTACTGCACATCCGGGCGGGGGCGGGAGCGGGCCCTCCGCCCGGCCGCTCTGCCCGCCCGCACTCTATGGCGCCGCCTTGCAGCGGCCGCGCCGCCATATCCCGGAGGACTCACCCGCTCCGGCCCCGCCCCCTCCCGCCCGGAGCGCCCCGGGACGGACGTGCCCGACAACCAGTCAGAGCTGGCGGCGCGCGCGGCGGGCGGGCGGCGCGGGCCAATGGGCGGCGAGGGGGCGGGGCGAGGCGGCGGCGGCGCGCGCGGCGCGGGAGGGGTGAGCGCGGGGCTGCGCGGGGCGGGGGGCGCCGGGAGGGGCCCCGGGGCCGGGGGGGCGGGGGCGGCCTGGGGGTCCCGGGGGGGCAGTTCGGGGGTTGGAGGGGCAGTTTGGGGGTCCCAGGGGGCGGTTTGGGGGTCACAGGGGCAGTTTGGGGGTCCCAGGGGGGCAGTTCGGGGGTTGGAGGGGCAGTTTGGGGGTCCCAGGGGGCGGTTTGGGGGTCACAGGGGCAGTTTGGGGGTCCCAGGGGGCGGTTTGGGGGGGCCCTCGGGCAGTTTGGGGGTCCCAGGAGGCAGTTTGGGGGTTC
Organism: Rhea pennata; assembly: GCF_028389875.1. Lineage (NCBI taxonomy): Eukaryota > Metazoa > Chordata > Aves > Rheiformes > Rheidae > Rhea > Rhea pennata. The sequence goes on along the minus strand of NW_026907591.1, from coordinate 36,220 downwards.
TGGGGGCAGTTTGGGGGTCCCGGGGGTCAGTTTGGGGGTCACAGGGGCAGTTTGGGGGTCCCGGGGGGCGGTTTGGGGGTCACAGGGGCAGTTTGGGGGGGGGGCCTGGGGCAGTTTGGGGGTCCCGGGGGGCGGTTTGGGGGTCCCAGGGGCGGTTTGGGGGTCCCAGGAGGCAGTTTGGGGGGGGCTGGGGCAGTTTGGGGGTCCCGGGGGGCGGTTTGGGGGTCCCAGGGGCGGTTTGGGGGTCCCAGGAGGCAGTTTGGGGGGGGGCTGGGGCAGTTTGGGGGTCCCGGGGGGCGGTTTGGGGGTCCCAGGGGCAGTTTGGGGGTCCCAGGGGGCGGTTTGGGGGGGCCCTGGGGCAGTTTGGGGGTCCCGGGGTCAGTTTGGGAGTCCCGGGGGGCGGTTTGGGGGGGCTCTGGGGCAGGATGGGGGTTAGGGGGCAGTTTGGGGGTCCCAGGGGGCGGTTTGGGGGGGCCCTGGGGCAGTTTGGGGGTCCCAGGGGGCGATTTGGGGGTCCCAGGGGCGGCTTGGGGGGGCTCTGGGGCAGGATGGGGGTTAGGGGGCAGTTTGGGGGTCCCAGGGGGCGGTTTGGGGGGGCCCTGGGGCAGTTTGGGGGTCCCAGGGGGCGATTTGGGGGTCCCAGGGGCGGTTTGGGGGGGCTCTGGGGCAGGATGGGGGTTAGGGGGCAGTTTGGGGGTCCCGGGGGGCAGTTTGGGGGTTGGGGGCGATTTAGGGGGGCTCTGGGGCAGGTTGAGGGTCCCGGGGGGCAGTTTGGGGGGGCTCTGGGGCAGGATGGGGGTTGGGGGGGCAGGTTGGAGGTCCCAGGAGGCGGTTTGGGGGTCCCAGGGGGCAGTTTGGGGGGGCTCTGGGGCGGTTTGGGGGGTTGGGGGGCGGTTTAGGGGGGCTCTGGGGCAGGATGGGGGTCCCAGGAGGCAGTTTGGGGGGGCCCTGGGGCAGGATGGGGGTTGGGGGGCAGGTTGGGGGGGCCCTGGGGCAGGTTGGGGGGGCCCTGGGGCAGGTTGGGGGTCCCGGGGGGGGCCGTGGGGCAGGTTGGGGGGGGCTGTTCCCCCTCGCAGCCCCCCCCTTCCCCCCCCCCAGGCCATGAAGCGGCACCTGCGGGGTCTCAGCTGCCCCCGCCCAGGTACGGCCCGGACGCCTGGGCCCCTTTGGGGGGGGCACCCGGACGCCTGGGCCCCTTTGGGGGGGCACCCGGATGCCTGGGCCCCTTTGGGGGGGCACCCGGACGCCTGGGCTCCTCAGGCGAGGGGGAAGTTACCCGGACGCCTGGGCCCCTTTGGCGGGGCGGTGGGGGGGGGGGACCCGGACACCTGGGCCCCTATTTGGGGGGGGGAAGGTTACCCGGACGCCTGGGCCCCTATTTGGGGGGGGGGGGAAGGTTACCCGGACGCCTGGGCTCCTTTGGGGGGGGGGGGGGAGGCCGGACACCTGGGCCCCTTTGCAGGGGGGGCACCTGGGCCCCTTGGTGGGGGGGGGGGACTGTACTCGGACACCTGGGCCCCTCTTTCGGGGGGGGGGGGGGACACGTTACTCGGACACCTGGGCCCCTGGGGGAGGGGACACCCGGATGCCTGGGCCCCTCGGGGGGGGGGGGGGGGAAGGGAGGGAGGGGAAGGTTACCCGGACGCCTGGGCCCCTCGTCGAGTGGAGGGGGCACCTGGGGCCCCTATTTTGGGGGGGGGGGGGAGGGAACGGTGAGGTTTCCCGGACGCCTGGGCCCCTGGGTGTGGGGGGAGGGGGGGGGGGGGGGGGACACACGGAGGTATCAGGGCCGCCCTCACCCGGACACCTGGGCCCCTTCCCCCTCCCCCTCCCCCCGCAGCCGGAGCCGCCCCGCAGCCCCCCCCCCGCCGCCGCCGCCGCCCTGGCCAGCGACTCGGAGGGCGACGAGGGGCCCCCCCCCGCGCCGGCGCCCCCCCCCCCGCCGCCGCCGTGAGTGTGGGGGAGGGGCGGGCGGCGGTGGCGGGGGGGGGTGGGAGGGTCACGCGCGCGCGTGTGCACACGCGTGTGCCGGGCGGGTTGGGGGAGGGGGGGGGGGCAAGGGGGAAGGAGGGAGGGGGAACGTGTTGTATTTTGGGGGTGGGGGGCGGGGGGGGGGGTCCTGCCGTAACGCCCCTCCCCCCCCCCTCCGGCCCCCCCTCCCTCCCCCCCCCCCAGGCGCCGCCCGGACCCCCAACGGGGCGGAAGCGTCGCCCGCCGCCGTCCCCGACAGGTAGGAGGCGCCGCCCGGACGCCTGGGCCCGCGGCGGGCGGGGGGGGGGGGGAGGGGTTGGAGGGTCCAGATGTTTGCGGGGGGGGGGGGCAGGGGAGGATCCAGCTGTGGCCCTGAGCCGGATCCAGCTGTGGGTTCGGCGTCTGATCCAGATGTGGATCCGGCGTCTGATCCAGATGTGGCTCGAGGCCGGATCCAGCTGTGGATCCCGCTGCGGCTCCAGCTGCAGCCTTGAGCTGGATCCAGCTGTGGCTCTGGGCCGGATCCAGCTGTGGATGCCACAACTGACCCAGACGTGGCCCGGAGGCAGATCCAGATGTGGATCCGGGGTCAGCTCCAGCTGTGGTTCTAGGCTGGATGCAGCTGTGGATCCTGCGGCGGCTCCAGCTGTGGCCCTGAGCCGGCCCCAGCTGTGGCTCGAGGCCGGATCCAGCTGTGGTTCCGGGGATCCAGCTGTGCTCACGCCTCCCTCCCCCGCCCAGCGATCCGGACGCTCTCAGCCCAGATGTTCGCCCCGGCGGCCTCCGCAACGGCCTCCTCCCGCCCCGCCCCCCTCCAGATGTGCGCGGGGGGGGCGGCGGGCCCGAGCTGCCCCCCCTGCGCCTCGACAGCGATACAGATGTGGAGGAGACGCCGGAGCCAGATGTTCGCCGCCGCCCCGGACCACCCGCGGCGCTCGCCGGCCGTGCAGATGTGGCGGAGACGCCGGATCCAGATGTGGGAGCCCCGCCCGGTCCAGATGTGCGGCGCCGCCTCGCCCTCCCCGTCGACAGCGATACAGATGTTGAAGCCTGGCCGGATCCAGATGTTCGCCCCCGGGTTGTGGCCTTGAGCGGCAGCGATACAGATGTGGAGGCGACGCCCCATCCAGATGTGCGCCGCCGCCCCACCTCCCCCACCCCCTGCGGCAGCGATACAGATGTGGAGGCGACCCCCAATCCAGATGTTGGCCGTCACCCCATGTACCCCGCCCCCAGCGGCAGCGATACAGATGTGGAGGCGACCCCCAATCCAGATGTTCGCCGCCTCCCCACGTCCCCTGCCCCCAGCGGCAGCGATACAGATGTGGAGGCGACCCCCAATCCAGATGTTCGCGCCCTTGCCTCCGACAGCGACCCGGATGTGGAGCTGGTGGCCCCCACCCCCGCCCCGTGGCCCCGCCCCCCTCCGCGGGCCCCGCCCCCACCAGATGTGGGGGAGGGGGCGGAGCTGCCGGCCACGCAGATGTTCGCCGCCCCCCATCCAGCTGTGGCGGAGGGCGGCGACGACGACGGGGCCACGCAGCCCTTCGCCCCGCCCCCCGCGCCGGATGTGGCCCCGCCCCCCGCGCCAGATGTGGCGCCGCCCCCCGGCGCCGCCCCAGATGTTCTGCCCGAAACGCAGCTCTTCGCCCCGGATCCGTCGCCCCGGAGTCCGGGCGCCGCGGAGGGGAGCGCCGGCGAGGCCGGGGGTAAGCAACGGCCCGGACGCCTGGGCCCCTCCTTCCCCGGACGCCTGGGCCCCTCACTGCCCCGGATGCCTGGGCCCCTCCTTCCCCCCAGACACCTGGGCCCCTCTTTCCCCAGACGCCTGGGCCCCCTCTTTCCCCCCGGACGCCTGGGCCCCCTCTTTCCCCGGACACCTGGGCCCCTCCCGGACGCCTGGGCCCCCTCTTTCCCCCCGGACACCTGGGCCCCTCTTTCCCCAGACACCTGGGCCCCCTCTTTCCCCCCGGACGCCTGGGCCCCCTCTTTCCCCGGACACCTGGGCCCCTCCCGGACGCCTGGGCCCCCTCTTTCCCCGGACGCCTGGGCCCCTCTTTCCCCGGACGCCTGGGCCCCCTCTTTCCCCGGACGCCTGGGCCCCTCTTTCCCCAGACGCCTGGGCCCTCTCTTTCCCCCCGGACGCCTGGGCCCCCTCTTTCCCCGGACACCTGGGCCCCTCCCGGACGCCTGGGCCCCCTCTTTCCCCGGACGCCTGGGCCCCTCTTTCCCCAGATGCCTGGGCCCCCTCTTTGCCCCGGACGCCTGGGCCCCTCCTGGACGCCTGGGCCCCCTCTTTCCCCCGACGCCTGGGCCCCTCTTTCCCCGGACGCCTGGGCCCCCTCTTTGCCCCGACGCCTGGGCCCCTCCTTCCCAGGACGCCTGGGCTCCTGTTTTCCCAGGACGCCTGGGCCCCTCTTTGCCCGGACGCCTGGGCCCCTCCCGGACGCCTGGGCCCCGTTCGGGGCTCGCCCCTTTCTCCCCGCAGACGATCCCGAACTTTTCCTGGAGCCGACGCAGAACTTCCTGCCGCCGGCGCCCGAGGGTAGGACGGCCCGGACGCCTGGGCCCCTCGGACGCCTGGGCCCGCCGGGCGGGGGGGGGGGCGGTGGGGGGGGGGGTGATGGGTGCCCCGGACGCCTGGGCCCTGCCCGCGACTCCCCCACAGGAGCCGCCGAGGAGCCGCCGCCGCCCGTCGGCGCCTTCGGCCTCGCCGAGGAGGAGGAGGAGCCGCCGGCGGCCCCGCCCCGCCCGGACGCCTGGGCCCCTCCCGCCACGCCCCCGCCCGAGGTGACCGCCCCCCCCACACGCAAAAAAGGGGCCCAGGCGTCCGGGCGCTGACCCCACCCCCGCGAGCGAAGGGGCCCAGGCGTCCGGGCGCTGACCCCGCCTCCCCCTTTCCCGCAGGCGGGGGCGGGGCTCCGCCGCAGCCAACGCCTGGCCCGGAGTCGGGCGGGCGGGGCCTCGGGGGGCGGGGCCTCGGGGGGCGGAGCCCCGGGGGAGGCGGGGCCCCCGCCCGGCCCCGCCCCCCTGCGCCGCAGCAGCCGCCGCCGCCCCCCCCACCCGCCGCCGCCGCCCCCGGAGCCGCCCGCCAAGAAGGGGCGGGGCCGGGCCGAGCCCCGCCCCTCGGAGCCCCGCCCCACGGAGCCCCGCCCCGCCAGGCCCCGCCCCCGCCAGGCCGCCGCCGCCTCCCGCCCCGGGAGCAGACGACGCAGCCGGCAGGTGGGCGGGGCCTGTCGCGGGAGGGGCCAGGTGGGCGGGGCTTGCATACAGGTGGGCGGGGTTAGAGCTGTGGGTGGGGCCTTGTGCGTGACTCCGCCCCCCCCTGCCCCGCCCAGGAGCCAGCGGAGCCCAATGAGGAGGAGGAGGAGGAGGAGGAGGCGCCGAGGCCCCGCCCCCAGCGCTGCCCCCGGGGCTGGTCCAGCTCCACCCCCCCCAAGGTAGGGCCCCGCGGCATCGTGGGACGGGGCGGCCATGACGGGAGGGGAGACGGGGCCCCGGGGCGGGTTTTGGCGTGTCCTCCGCGGGTTTTGGCGTGTGCGGGTGTCACTCGTGGGGGCGGTGGCCACCGGGCGACGGTGGCCGCCCTGGGGCTCCTCGCCGGCTTGGTGGCACGTCCTTGGCGTGTTTTGGCACGTCCCTGACGTGTTTTGATACGTCCTTGACGTGTTTTGGCGTGTCCTTGATGTGTTTTGGTGTGTGCAGGTGTCACTCATGGGGGTCGGTGGCCACCGGGCAACAGTGGCCGCCCTTGGGCTCCTCACCGGCTTGGTGGCACGTCCTTGACGTGTTTTGGCACGTCCTTGACGTGTTTTGGCATGTCCTTGGCGTGTTTTGGCATGTCCTTGACCTGTTTTGGCGTGTCCTTGGCGTGTTTTGGTGTGTGCAGGTGTCACTCATGGCGGGCGGTGGCCACCGGGCAACAGTGGCTGCCCTTGGGCTCCTCACCGGCTTGGTGGCACGTCCTCAGCGCGTTTTGGCACGTCCCTGACGTGTTTTGGCACGTCCTTGACGTGTTTTGGCGTGTCCTTGACGTGTTTTGGTGTGTGCAGGCGTCACTCATGGGGGTCGGTGGCCACCGGGCAACAGTGGCCGCCCTGGGGCTCCTCGCCGGCTTGGTGGCACGTCCTCGGCGTGTTTTGGCATGTCCCTGACGTGTTTTGGCACGTCCTTGATGTGTTTTGGCATGTCCTTGACGTGTTTTGGCGTGTCCTTGATGTGTTTTGGTGTGTGCAGGTGTCACTCATGGGGGTCGGTGGCCACCGGGCAACAGTGGCCGCCCTTGGGCTCCTCACCGGCTTGGTGGCACGTCCTCGGCGTGTTTTGGCACGTCCCTGATGTGTTTTGGCATGTCCTTGACGTGTTTTGGCGTGTCCTTGATGCGTTTTGGCGTGTGCAGGCATCACTCATGGGGGTCGGTGGCCACCGGGCAACAGTGGCCGCCCTTGGGCTCCTCACCGGCTTGGTGGCACGTCCTTGGCGCGTTTTGGCACGTCCCTGACGTGTTTTGGCACGTCCTTGACGTGTTTTGGCATGTCCTTGACGTGTTTTGGCGTGTCCTTGGCGTGTTTTGGTGTGTGCAGGTGTCACTCATGGGCGTCGGTGGCCACCGGGCAACAGTGGCCGCCCTTGGGCTCCTCACCGGCTTGGTGGCACGTCCTCAGCGCGTTTTGGCACGTCCCTGACGTGTTTTGGCACGTCCTTGACGTGTTTTGGCGTGTCCTTGATGCGTTTTGGTGTGTGCAGGTGTCACTCATGGGGGTCGGTGGCCACCGGGCAACAGTGGCCGCCCTTGGGCTCCTCACCGGCTTGGTGGCACGTCCTCGGCGTGTTTTGGCGCGCCCTCGGCGGGTTTTGGCGCGTCCCCGGCGGGTTTTGGCGCGTCCCCGGCGGGTTTTGGCGCGTCCCCGGCGCGTCCCCGACGCGTCCCGGCGCGCGCAGGTCCTCTTCACGGGGGTGGTGGCGGCGGCGGGGACGGTGGCCGCCCTGGGGCTCCTCGGCGGCTCGGTGGCCGCCTCCGTCTTCGACTGCACCCACCTGGTGACCGACCGGGTCCGACGCACCGTCAAGTTCCTCTGCGCCCTGGCCCGCGGCGTCCCCATCGTCACCCCCGAGTGGCTGCTCAAGGTGACCCGTCGCGCGGGGCGGCCCCCGGGGCGACGGCGGGGACCTCGGGGTGCTGGGGGGCTCCCGGGGGCCAGGGCGGACCTGGGGGCCAGCTGGAGCTTGGGGACGAGGGGTGGGATCCTTGAGGACGTGGACCTGGGGGACGTTGGGGGGCACCTGAGGGACCTTGGGGGGACCTCGAGGGCGGGTAGACCTGGGGGATCTGGGTACCCTTGGGGACATCGGGGGACCTCGGGGACACTGGGGGTCTCTCCTGGGGCCAAGGTGGAGCTTGGGGACAGGTGGAGCTTGGGGACGTGGGACCTCGGGGACATCAGGGGACCTCGGGGACATTGGGGGACCTCGGGGACATTGGGGGTCTCTCTTGAGGCCATGGTGGAGCTTGGGGACAGGTGGAGCTTGGGGACGTGGGACCTTGGGGACATCAGGGGACCTCGGGGACATTGGGGGTCTCTCCTGGGCCAAGGTGGAGCTTGGGGACAGGTGGAGCTTGGGGACGTGGGACCTTGGGGACATCAGGGGACCTCGGGGACATTGGGGGTCTCTCCTGGGGCCAAGGTGGAGCTTGGGGACAGGTGGAGCTTGGGGACGTGGGACCTTGGGGACATGAGGGGACCTCGGGGACATTGGGGGTCTCTCCTGGGGCCAAGGTGGAGCTTGGGGACAGGTGGAGCTTGGGGACGTGGGACCTCGGGGACATCAGGGGACCTTGGGGACATTGGGGGTCTCTCCTGGGGCCAAGGTGGAGCTTGGGGACAGGTGGAGCTTGGGGACATCGGGGGAGCTCGGGGACATTGGAAGGGGGAGGCTCCTAGGGGGAGAGGGACGTCTGGGGGAGGGAGGTCGGGAGGGAGGTCGGGACGTCCGCTGGGCGCCACGGTGCTGGTGGCGGCGATGGTGGTGGTGGTGGAGATGGTGGTGGTGGTGCTGGTGGTGGTGGAGATGGTGGTGACGGTGGTGGTGCTGGTGGTGGTGGTGCTGCTGGTGGTGCAGATGGTGGTGGTGGTGGTGGTGCTGGTGGTGATGGTGATGGTGGTGCCGGTGGTGATGGTGATGGTGCTGGTGGTGGTGGCGATGGTGGTGGTGGTGGTGGTGATGGTGATGGTGGTGGTGCTGGTGGTGCTGGTGGTGATGGCGATGGTGGCGATGGTGGTGGTGATGGTGGTGGTGGTGGTGGTGATGGCGATGGTGGTGGTGGTGGCGATGGTGGCGATGCTGGTGGTGGTGCAGATGGTGGTGGTGGTGGTGGTGATGGCGATGGTGGTGGTGGTGGCGATGGCGATGGTGGTGGTGGTGGCGATGGTGGCGATGGTGCTGGTGGTGCAGATGGTGGTGGTGGTGGTGGTGCTGGTGATGCTGGTGGTGGCGGCGGTGGGGGCGGAGCCGGGGGCGGTGGCGGTGACGCGGGCGTGGCCGCAGAGCGCCCGCAGCGGCTGCGTCCTGCCGCCCGGCGCCTTCCTGGTGCGCGACGCCGAGCGGGAGCGAGGACTCGGCTTCAGCCTGGCCGGCGCCCTGCGGCGCGCCCGCCGCCGCGGCCTCCTCGAGGTGCGTGCCCGCCCCACGGGGCCCCGCGGGCGCCCCACGGCTCCCTCGTGGTGCCCCCGAGGTTCTCCCCGTCTCCATGGTGTCCCCAGAGCTCCCTCGTGGTGCCCCCGAGGTTCTCCCCGTCTCCATGGTGGCCCCAGAGCTCCCTCGTGGTGCCCCCGAGGTTCTCCCCGTCTCCGTGGTGTCCCCAGAGCTCCCTCGTGGTGCCCCCGAGGTTCTCCCCATCTCCGTGGTGGCCCCAGAGCTCCCTCGTGGTGCCCCCGAGGTTCTCCCCATCTCCGCGGTGGCCCCAGAGCTCCCTCGTGGTGCCCCCGAGGTTCTCCCCATCTCCATGGTGTCCCCAGGGCTCCCTCGTGGTGCCCCCGAGGTTCTCCCCATCCCCGCGGTGGCCCCAGAGCTCCCTCGTGGTGCCCCCGAGGTTCTCCCCATCTCCGTGGTGGCCCCAGAGCTCCCTCGTGGTGCCCCCGAGGTTCTCCCCATCTCCGTGGTGGCCCCAGAGCTCCCTCGTGGTGCCCCCGAGGTTCTCCCCATCTCCGTGGTGGCCCCAGAGCTCCCTCGTGGTGCCCCCGAGGTTCTCCCCCGTCTCCGTGGTGGCCCCAGGGCTCCCTCGTGGTGCCCCCGAGGTTCTCCCCGTCTCCGTGGTGGCCCCAGAGCTCCCTCGTGGTGCCCCCGAGGTTCTCCCCGTCTCCGTGGTGGCCCCAGAGCTCCCTCGTGGTGCCCCCGAGGTTCTCCCCGTCTCCGTGGTGGCCCCAGGGCTCCCTCGTGGTGCCCCCGAGGTTCTCCCCGTCTCCGTGGTGGCCCCAGAGCTCCCTCGTGGTGCCCCCGAGGTTCTCCCCATCTCCATGGTGTCCCCAGAGCTCCCTCGTGGTGCCCCCGAGGTTCTCCCCATCTCCATGGTGTCCCCAGGGCTCCCTCGTGGTGCCCCCGAGGTTCTCCCCGTCTCCATGGTGGCCCCACGGCTCCCTCGTGGTGCCCCCGAGGTTCTCCCCATCTCCGTGGTGGCCCCAGGGCTCCCTCGTGGTGCCCCCGAGGTTCTCCCCGTCTCCATGGTGTCCCCAGAGCTCCCTTGTGGTGCCCCCGAGGTTCTCCCCATCTCCGTGGTGTCCCCAGAGCTCCCTCGTGGTGCCCCCGAGGTTCTCCCCATCTCCATGGTGGCCCCACGGCTCCCTCGTGGTGCCCCCGAGGTTCTCCCCGTCTCCGTGGTGGCCCCAGAGCTCCCTCGTGGTGCCCCCGAGGTTCTCCCCGTCTCCATGGTGGCCCCAGAGCTCCCTCGTGGTGCCCCCGAGGTTCTCCCCATCTCCGTGGTGTCCCCAGGGCTCCCTCGTGGTGCCCCCGAGGTTCTCCCCGTCTCCGTGGTGGCCCCAGAGCTCCCTCGTGGTGCCCCCGAGGTTCTCCCCATCTCCGTGGTGTCCCCAGGGCTCCCTCGTGGTGCCCCCGAGGTTCTCCCCATCTCCGTGGTGGCCCCAGAGCTCCCTCGTGGTGCCCCCGAGGTTCTCCCCGTCTCCGTGGTGGCCCCAGAGCTCCCTCGTGGTGCCCCCGAGGTTCTCCCCGTCTCCGCGGTGGCCCCAGAGCTCCCTCGTGGTGCCCCCGAGGTTCTCCCCATCTCCGCGGTGGCCCCAGAGCTCCCTCGTGGTGCCCCCGAGGTTCTCCCCGTCTCCGTGGTGGCCCCAGAGCTCCCTCGTGGTGCCCCCGAGGTTCTCCCCGTCTCCGTGGTGGCCCCAGAGCTCCCTCGTGGTGCCCCCGAGGTTCTCCCCGTCTCCGTGGTGGCCCCAGAGCTCCCTCGTGGTGCCCCCGAGGTTCTCCCCATCTCCATGGTGTCCCCAGGGCTCCCTCGTGGTGCCCCCGAGGTTCTCCCCGTCTCCGTGGTGGCCCCAGGGCTCCCTCGTGGTGCCCCCGAGGTTCTCCCCGTCTCCGTGGTGGCCCCAGAGCTCCCTCGTGGTGCCCCCGAGGTTCTCCCCATCTCCATGGTGTCCCCAGAGCTCCCTCGTGGTGCCCCCGAGGTTCTCCCCGTCTCCGTGGTGGCCCCAGAGCTCCCTCGTGGTGCCCCCGAGGTTCTCCCCGTCTCCGCGGTGGCCCCAGAGCTCCCTCGTGGTGCCCCCGAGGTTCTCCCCGTCTCCGTGGTGGCCCCAGAGCTCCCTCGTGGTGCCCCCGAGGTTCTCCCCGTCTCCGCGGTGGCCCCAGAGCTCCGTCGTGGTGCCCCCGAGGTTCTCCCCATCTCCGCGGTGGCCCCAGAGCTCCCTCGTGGTGCCCCCGAGGTTCTCCCCATCTCCGTGGTGGCCCCAGGGCTCCCTCGTGGTGCCCCCGAGGTTCTCCCCATCTCCGTGGTGTCCCCAGAGCTCCCTCGTGGTGCCCCCGAGGTTCTCCCCATCTCCGTGGTGGCCCCAGAGCTCCCTCGTGGTGCCCCCGAGGTTCTCCCCGTCTCCATGGTGGCCCCAGAGCTCCCTCGTGGTGCCCCCGAGGTTCTCCCCATCTCCGTGGTGGCCCCAGAGCTCCCTCGTGGTGCCCCCGAGGTTCTCCCCGTCTCCATGGTGGCCCCAGAGCTCCCTCGTGGTGCCCCCGAGGTTCTCCCCGTCTCCGTGGTGGCCCCAGAGCTCCCTCGTGGTGCCCCCGAGGTTCTCCCCATCTCCGTGGTGTCCCCAGAGCTCCCTCGTGGTGCCCCCGAGGTTCTCCCCGTCTCCATGGTGGCCCCAGAGCTCCCTCGTGGTGCCCCCGAGGTTCTCCCCGTCTCCATGGTGGCCCCAGAGCTCCCTCGTGGTGCCCCCGAGGTTCTCCCCGTCTCCATGGTGGCCCCAGAGCTCCCTCGTGGTGCCCCCGAGGTTCTCCCCGTCTCCATGGTGGCCCCAGAGCTCCCTCGTGGTGCCCCCGAGGTTCTCCCCATCTCCGTGGTGGCCCCAGAGCTCCCTCGTGGTGCCCCCGAGGTTCTCCCCGTCTCCGCGGTGTCCCCAGAGCTCCCTCGTGGTGCCCCGAGGTTCTCCCCGTCTCCGTGGTGTCCCCAGAGCTCCCTCGTGGTGCCCCCGAGGTTCTCCCCGTCTCCGCGGTGTCCCCAGAGCTCCCTCGTGGTGCCCCCGAGGTTCTCCCCGTCTCCGTGGTGTCCCCAGAGCTCCCTCGTGGTGCCCCCGAGGTTCTCCCCATCTCCGTGGTGGCCCCACGGCTCCCTCGTGGTGCCCCCGAGGTTCTCCCCGTCTCCATGGTGGCCCCAGAGCTCCCTCGTGGTGCCCCCGAGGTTCTCCCCATCTCCATGGTGTCCCCAGGGCTCCCTCGTGGTGCCCCCGAGGTTCTCCCCATCCCCGCGGTGGCCCCAGAGCTCCCTCGTGGTGCCCCCGAGGTTCTCCCCATCTCCGTGGTGGCCCCAGAGCTCCCTCGTGGTGCCCCCGAGGTTCTCCCCATCTCCGTGGTGGCCCCAGAGCTCCCTCGTGGTGCCCCCGAGGTTCTCCCCATCTCCGTGGTGGCCCCAGAGCTCCCTCGTGGTGCCCCCGAGGTTCTCCCCGTCTCCGTGGTGGCCCCAGGGCTCCCTCGTGGTGCCCCCGAGGTTCTCCCCGTCTCCGTGGTGGCCCCAGAGCTCCCTCGTGGTGCCCCCGAGGTTCTCCCCGTCTCCGTGGTGGCCCCAGAGCTCCCTCGTGGTGCCCCCGAGGTTCTCCCCGTCTCCGTGGTGGCCCCAGGGCTCCCTCGTGGTGCCCCCGAGGTTCTCCCCGTCTCCGTGGTGGCCCCAGAGCTCCCTCGTGGTGCCCCCGAGGTTCTCCCCATCTCCGTGGTGGCCCCAGAGCTCCCTCGTGGTGCCCCCGAGGTTCTCCCCATCTCCATGGTGTCCCCAGGGCTCCCTCGTGGTGCCCCCGAGGTTCTCCCCGTCTCCATGGTGGCCCCACGGCTCCCTCGTGGTGCCCCCGAGGTTCTCCCCATCTCCGTGGTGGCCCCAGGGCTCCCTCGTGGTGCCCCCGAGGTTCTCCCCGTCTCCATGGTGTCCCCAGAGCTCCCTTGTGGTGCCCCCGAGGTTCTCCCCATCTCCGTGGTGGCCCCAGAGCTCCCTCGTGGTGCCCCCGAGGTTCTCCCCATCTCCATGGTGGCCCCACGGCTCCCTCGTGGTGCCCCCGAGGTTCTCCCCGTCTCCGCGGTGGCCCCAGAGCTCCCTCGTGGTGCCCCCGAGGTTCTCCCCATCTCCATGGTGGCCCCAGAGCTCCCTCGTGGTGCCCCCGAGGTTCTCCCCATCTCCATGGTGGCCCCACGGCTCCCTCGTGGTGCCCCCGAGGTTCTCCCCGTCTCCGCGGTGGCCCCAGAGCTCCCTCGTGGTGCCCCCGAGGTTCTCCCCATCTCCATGGTGGCCCCAGAGCTCCCTCGTGGTGCCCCCGAGGTTCTCCCCATCTCCATGGTGGCCCCAGAGCTCCCTCGTGGTGCCCCCGAGGTTCTCCCCATCTCCGTGGTGGCCCCAGAGCTCCCTCGTGGTGCCCCCGAGGTTCTCCCCGTCTCCGCGGTGGCCCCAGAGCTCCCTCGTGGTGCCCCCGAGGTTCTCCCCGTCTCCATGGTGGCCCCAGAGCTCCCTCGTGGTGCCCCCGAGGTTCTCCCCGTCTCCGCGGTGGCCCCAGAGCTCCCTCGTGGTGCCCCCGAGGTTCTCCCCGTCTCCGTGGTGGCCCCAGAGCTCCCTCGTGGTGCCCCCGAGGTTCTCCCCGTCTCCATGGTGGCCCCAGAGCTCCCTCGTGGTGCCCCCGAGGTTCTCCCCGTCTCCGTGGTGGCCCCAGGGCTCCCTCGTGGTGCCCCCGAGGTTCTCCCCGTCTCCGCGGTGGCCCCAGAGCTCCCTCGTGGTGCCCCCGAGGTTCTCCCCGTCTCCGCGGTGGCCCCAGAGCTCCCTCGTGGTGCCCCCGAGGTTCTCCCCATCTCCGTGGTGGCCCCACGGCTCCCTCGTGGTGCCCCCGAGGTTCTCCCCATCTCCGTGGTGTCCCCAGGGCTCCCTCGTGGTGCCCCCGAGGTTCTCCCCATCTCCGTGGTGTCCCCAGGGCTCCCTCGTGGTGCCCCCGAGGTTCTCCCCGTCTCCGCGGTGGCCCCAGAGCTCCCTCGTGGTGCCCCCGAGGTTCTCCCCATCTCCGTGGTGGCCCCAGAGCTCCCTCGTGGTGCCCCCAAGGTTCTCCCCATCTCCGTGGTGTCCCCAGAGCTCCCTCGTGGTGCCCCCGAGGTTCTCCCCATCTCCGTGGTGTCCCCAGGGCTCCCTCGTGGTGCCCCCGAGGTTCTCCCCATCTCCGTGGTGGCCCCAGAGCTCCCTCGTGGTGCCCCCAAGGTTCTCCCCATCTCCGTGGTGTCCCCAGGGCTCCCTCGTGGTGCCCCCGAGGTTCTCCCCATCTCCGTGGTGGCCCCAGAGCTCCCTCGTGGTGCCCCCGAGGTTCTCCCCATCTCCGTGGTGGCCCCAGAGCTCCCTCGTGGTGCCCCCGAGGTTCTCCCCGTCTCCGTGGTGGCCCCAGAGCTCCCTCGTGGTGCCCCCGAGGTTCTCCCCGTCTCCGCGGTGTCCCCAGAGCTCCCTCGTGGTGCCCCCGAGGTTCTCCCCGTCTCCGCGGTGGCCCCAGAGCTCCCTCGTGGTGCCCCCGAGGTTCTCCCCGTCCCCGCGGTGGCCCCAGAGCTCCCTCGTGGTGCCCCCGAGGTTCTCCCCGTCCCCGCGGTGGCCCCAGAGCTCCCTCGTGGTGCCCCCGAGGTTCTCCCCATCTCCATGGTGGCCCCAGAGCTCCCTCGTGGTGCCCCCGAGGTTCTCCCCGTCTCCGCGGTGGCCCCAGAGCTCCCTCGTGGTGCCCCCGAGGTTCTCCCCGTCTCCGTGGTGGCCCCAGAGCTCCCTCGTGGTGCCCCCGAGGTTCTCCCCGTCTCCGTGGTGGCCCCAGAGCTCCCTCGTGGTGCCCCCGAGGTTCTCCCCGTCTCCGTGGTGGCCCCAGAGCTCCCTCGTGGTGCCCCCGAGGTTCTCCCCGTCCCCGCGGTGGCCCCAGAGCTCCCTCGTGGTGCCCCCGAGGTTCTCCCCGTCCCCGCGGTGGCCCCAGAGCTCCCTCGTGGTGCCCCCGAGGTTCTCCCCATCTCCGTGGTGGCCCCAGAGCTCCCTCGTGGTGCCCCCGAGGTTCTCCCCGTCTCCGTGGTGTCCCCAGAGCTCCCTCGTGGTGCCCCCGAGGTTCTCCCCGTCTCCGCGGTGGCCCCAGAGCTCCCTCGTGGTGCCCCCGAGGTTCTCCCCATCTCCGTGGTGGCCCCAGAGCTCCCTCGTGGTGCCCCCGAGGTTCTCCCCGTCTCCGCGGTGGCCCCAGAGCTCCCTCGTGGTGCCCCCGAGGTTCTCCCCATCTCCGTGGTGTCCCCAGAGCTCCCTCGTGGTGCCCCCGAGGTTCTCCCCATCTCCATGGTGTCCCCAGAGCTCCCTCGTGGTGCCCCCGAGGTTCTCCCCATCTCCGTGGTGGCCCCAGAGCTCCCTCGTGGTGCCCCCGAGGTTCTCCCCATCTCTGTGGTGGCCCCAGAGCTCCCTCGTGGTGCCCCCGAGGTTCTCCCCGTCTCCGCGGTGGCCCCAGAGCTCCCTCGTGGTGCCCCCGAGGTTCTCCCCATCCCCGCGGTGGCCCCAGAGCTCCCTCGTGGTGCCCCCGAGGTTCTCCCCATCCCCGCGGTGGCCCCAGAGCTCCCTCGTGGTGCCCCCGAGGTTCTCCCCATCTCCATGGTGTCCCCAGAGCTCCCTCGTGGTGCCCCCGAGGTTCTCCCCATCTCCGTGGTGGCCCCAGAGCTCCCTCGTGGTGCCCCCGAGGTTCTCCCCGTCCCCGCGGTGGCCCCACGGCGTCCCCGGGGCCGTGCTGACGGCCGTCCCCACCGCGGCCCCACTGGCCCCAGGGCTACGAGGTTCACGTGACCCCCAACGTCCGCCCCGAGCCCGAGCTCATGCGCGACATCATCGCCTGCAGCGGCGGCACCTTCCTGCCCGCCATGCCCCACACCTACCGGGTGAGCGCCGGGGGTGGGGCGGGGTGGGGTGGGGGGGACACCCGGCGACGTGGGGACACGGGGGGTGGCGGGGGGGGGGGACACACGGAGGGTGTGGGTCATCAGCGGTGCCCCCCCCCCCCCGCCCTACGGGGACCTGGGCATGGGCGACGTGGGGCTGTTGGGGACGCGGGGGGACACGGAGGGGTCTCGGGGCGGTTTGAGGTGGGGGGGGTCCCAGGGATCTGGGGTGGGGGGGGTCTTGGGGGTCCGGGGGGGGTCTCAGGGGGTCTTGGGAGACTTGGGGGGGTTTCCCAGGGATCTGGGGGGGTCTTGGGGGTCCCAGAGGGGTTTCAGGGTGTTCTGGGGGGTTCTTGGGGGTCCCAGGAGGGTCTCAGGGGGTCCTGGGTGTCCTGGGGGGGGTCCCAGGCATCTGGGGGGGTCTTGGGGGTCCCGGAGGGGTTTCAGGGTGTCCTATGGGGGTCCTGGGGGGTTCTTGGGGGGTCCCTGAGGGGTGTCAGGGGGTCCTGGGTGTCCTAGGGGGGTCTCAGGAGACCTGGGGGGGTCCCACGGGTCTGGAAGGTCTCAGGGGGGTCTTGGGGGTCCCAGGGGGGTCTCATGGGGTCTTGGGGACCTGGGGGGGTCCAGGGATTTGGGGGGGGATCCTGGAGGTCCCAGAGGGGGTCTCAGGTAGACCTGGGGGGGGTCCCTGGGATCTGGGGGAGGGTCCCAGGGGGGGGTCTCAGGGGGTCCTGGGTGTCCTGGGGGGGTCCCAGGGGGTCTTGGGTACCTGGGGGGGTCCCAGGGATCTGGGAGGGTCCCAGGGGGGTCTCAGGGGGTCCTGGGGGTCTTGGGGGGGGTCCCAGGGGGTCTTGGGGACCTGGGGGGGTCCCAGGGATCTGGGAGGGTCCCAGGGGGGGTCTCAGGGGGTCCTGGGGGTCTTGGGGGGGGTCCCAGGGGGTCTTGGGTACCTGGGGGGGGGTCCCAGGGATCTGGGAGGGTCCCGGGGGGTCTGAGGGGGTCATGGGGGGGGTCCCGGGGGTCTTGGGGGGGTCCCAGGGGGGTCTCAGGGGGTCCTGGGTGTCCTGGGGGGGTCTCAGGGGGTCTTGGGGACCTGGGGGGGGTCCCAGGGATCTGGGGGAGGGTCCCAGGGGGGGTCTCAGGGGGTCCTGGGTGTCCTGGGGGGGTCCCAGGGGGTCTTGGGGACCTGGGGGGGGGTCCCAGGGATCTGGGGGAGGGTCCCAGGGGGGGTCTCAGGGGGCCCTGGGTATCCTGGGGGGGTCCCAGGGGGTCTTGGGGACCTGGGGGGGGTCCCAGGGATCTGGGGGAGGGTCCCAGGGGGGGTCTCAGGGGGCCCTGGGTGTCCTGGGGGGGTCCCAGGGGGTCTTGGGGACCTGGGGGGGGTCCCAGGGATCTGGGGGAGGGTCCCAGGGGGGTCTGAGGGGGTCCTGGGGGGGTCCCAGGGGTCTTGGGGGGGTCTCAGGGGGTCCTGGGTGTCCAGGGCGGGTCATGGTGGGGTGGGGGGGGGTCTCGGTTGTCCTGGCCGGGACGGTGGTGGTGGTGGTGGGTTGGTGGTGGTGATGGTGGGGATGATGGTGGTGGGGTGGGGGTGATGGTGGGGGTGATGGTGGGGGTGGGGGTCCCGGCGCTGACCCCGCCCCCCCCCCTCCCCCCCCCCCGCAGCCGCGGCGCCTGGTGATCTCGTGCGGGGCGGACGCGGGGCGCTGGGGGCCGGCGCTGGGCGCCCGCCTGCCGCTCGCCTCCGCCGAGCTCCTGCTCACGGGGCTCCTGCGGCAGCGGCTCCAGCTCGAGGCCTTCAGGCTCGGCGGCCCCCCGGCCCGCGGCCCCCGGCCCCCCGCCCCCCAATAAAGGCGCCATCACCTCCTGCTCCAGCCTGGGTGCTCCTCGAGCTTCTCGTGGAGGTGGCATGGGGTGCCATCACCTCCTGGTCCAGCCTGGGTGCTCCTTGAGGTTCTCGTGGAGGTGGCATGGGGTGCCATCACCTCCTGGTCCATACCTGGGTGCTCCTCAAGGTTCTCATGGAGGTGCCGTCACCTCCTGGTCCATGCCTGGGTGCTCCTCAAGGTTCTCGTGGAGGTGGCATGGGGTGCCATCACCTCCTGCTCCAGCCTGGGTGCTCCTTGAGGTTCTCGTATAGGTGGCATCACCTCCAGGTCCAGCCTGGGTGCTCCTCAAGGTTCTCATGGAGGTGGCATGGGGTGCCATCACCTCCTGCTCCAGCCTGGGTGCTCCTCAAGGTTCTCGTGGAGGTGCCATCACCTCCAGGTCCAGCCTGGGTGCTCCTCAAGGTTCTCGTGGAGGTGGCATGGGGTGCCATCACCTCCTGCTCCAGCCTGGGTGCTCCTCAAGGTTCTCGTGGAGGTGCCATCACCTCCAGGTCCAGCCTGGGTGCTCCCCGAGGTCCCCGTGGAGGTGCCGTCACCTCCCGGCCCAGCCTGGGTTCTCGAGGTCCCCGTGGAGGTGCCACCACCTCCTGCTCCAGCCTGGGTGCTCCCCGTGGTCCCCGTGGAGGTGCCACCACCTCCTGCTCCAGCCTGGGTGCTCCCCGAGGTCCCCGCGGAGGTGCCACCACCTCCTGCTCCAGCCTGGGTGCTCCCCGAGGTCCCCGTGGAGGTGCCACCACCTCCTGCTCCAGCCTGGGTGCTCCCCGAGGTCCCCGCGGAGGTGCCACCACCTCCTGCTCCAGCCTGGGTGCTCCCCGAGGTCCCCGCGGAGGTGCCACCACCTCCTGCTCCAGCCTGGGCGCTCCCCGAGGTCCCCGCGGAGGTGCCACCACCTCCTGCTCCAGCCTGGGTGCTCCCCGAGGTCCCCGTGGAGGTGCCACCACCTCCTGGCCCAGCCTGGGTGCTCCCCGAGGTCCCCGCGGAGGTGCCACCACCTCCATCTCCAGCCTGGGTGCTCCCCGAGGTCCCCGTGGAGGTGCCACCACCTCCTGCTCCAGCCTGGGTGCTCCCCGAGGTCCCCGCGGAGGTGCCACCACCTCCATCTCCAGCCTGGGTGCTCCCCGAGGTCCCCGCGGAGGTGCCACCACCTCCTGCTCCAGCCTGGGTGCTCCCCGAGGTCCCCGTGGAGGTGCCGTCACCTCCCGGCCCATGCCTGGGTGCTCCCCGATGTCCCCGTGGAGGTGCCACCACCTCCTGCTCCAGCCTGGGTGCTCCCCGAGGTCCCCGCGGAGGTGCCACCACCTCCCGGCCCAGCCTGGGTGCTCCCCGAGGTCCCCGTGGAGGTGCCACCACCTCCTGCTCCAGCCTGGGTGCTCCCCGAGGTCCCCGCGGAGGTGCCAACACCTCCTGCTCCAGCCTGGGCGCTCCCCGAGGTCCCCGTGGAGGTGCCACCACCTCCTGCTCCAGCCTGGGTGCTCCCCGAGGTCCCCGTGGAGGTGCCAACACCTCCTGCTCCAGCCTGGGCGCTCCCCGAGGTCCCCGTGGAGGTGCCACCACCTCCTGCTCCAGCCTGGGCGCTCCCCGAGGTCCCCGCGGAGGTGCCACCACCTCCCGGCCCAGCCTGGGTGCTCCCCGAGGTCCCCGTGGAGGTGCCACCACCTCCTGCTCCAGCCTGGGTGCTCCCCGAGGTCCCCGTGGAGGTGCCACCACCTCCTGCTCCAGCCTGGGTGCTCCCCGAGGTCCCCGTGGAGGTGCCACCACCTCCTGCTCCAGCCTGGGTGCTCCCCGAGGTCCCCGTGGAGGTGCCACCACCTCCTGCTCCAGCCTGGGTGCTCCCCGAGGTCCCCGTGGAGGTGCCACCACCTCCTGCTCCAGCCTGGGTGCTCCCCGAGGTCCCCGCGGAGGTGCCCTTGGGACCACCAAGGGGTCACGTGGTGGTGGACACGTGACGTCACGGGTGGGTCGGGGACGCGTCGCGGCCAAGAAGAGGCGGAGCCAGGGCTGCGGCCATGTCGTGTTCTCGCGGGGGGTGGGGCCCCAACGAAGGGGCTAACGAACGGCTAACGAGGGCTAACGAGGGCCGGTGAAGGGCTAGCGAGGGTTAACGAAGGGCTAATGAGGGCTCATCTGGGCTAACGAGGGCTAGCGAAGCTCAGCGAGGCCCGACGATGACTAACGAGCACGACGGGCTAACGAGAGGTCCTTCGGGCTAACGAGGGGCTAATTGAGGGTAACGAGGGCTGAAGAAGGCTAATGAAGGGCTAACGAGGGCTAATGAGGGCTAACGAAGGCCTCAGGAAGACTAACGAAGCCTGCAAATGGCTAACGAAGGCTGGCGAGGGCTAGCGAAGGGCTAATGAAGGCTAACGAAGGGCTAACGAGGGCTAACGAAGCCCACAGAGGGCCCATGAGGGCTAGCGAAGGGCTAATGAGGGCTAATGAAGGGCTAATGAGGGCTAACGAAGCCCACAGAGGGCCCATGAGGGCTAGCGAAGGGCTAATGAGGGCTAATGAAGGGCTAATGAGGGCTAACGAAGCCCACAGAGAGCCCATGAGGGCTAGCGAAGGGCTAATGAGGGCTAACGAAGGGCTAATGAGGGCTAACGAAGCCCACAGAGGGCCCATGAGGGCTAGCGAAGGGCTAATGAGGGCTAATGAGGGCTAACGAAGCCCACAGAGGGCCCATGAGGGCTAGCGGAGGGCTAATGAAGGCTACCAAGGCCTGAAGAAGGCTAACGAAGGGCTAATGAGAGCTAACAAGGGCTAACGAAGGCTAACGAGGGCTAATGAAACCTACCAAGGGCTACCGAAGGGCTGATGGGGGCTACTGAAGGGCTGATGAGGGCTAACGAAGGGCTGATGGAGGCCAACGAGGGCTAACGAAGGGTTAATGAAGCCTAACGAGGGCTCGGGAAGGGTTAATGAAGGCTAACGAAGGGTTAATGAAGGCTAACGAAGGGCTACGGTGTGCCGGAGGGCAGCAGGCCCGGCAGGGCGGCGGCGGCGGCCTGGCACCGCCGGGCCACCTCGGCGGCGGCGGCGGTGGCCCCCGGTCCCGCGGCGGTGGCCGCCAGCGCCCCTCGGGCCACCCGCAGCGCCCCCAGGAGGTGACCCCGCGCCAGGCGCCCGCTGGCCCCCCACAGCGCCGCCGCCGCCGCCACCCGCGCGGGGACGTCCCCGAGGTCCCCGCCGCCCCCCGGGGCCACCGCCGGCCCGGGGTCCTCGCCGGGTCTGGGGCCACCAGGATCCCCCTTGGGGCCACCAGGACCCACCTCGGGGGCACCGAGAACCCCCTCGGGGCCACCGGGACCCACCTCAGGGCCACGTGGAGCCCTCTGGGCCACCTCAACGGCCTTGGGGACACCAAGACCCACCTCGGGGACACCATGGGTCCCCTTGGGGCCACCAGGACCCAACTCAGGGCCACCTGGAGGCCCCAGGGCCACCTCGGGGACACCATGGGTCCCCTTGGGGCCACCAGGACCCAACTCAGGGCCACCTGGAGGCCCCGGGGCCACCTCGGGGACACCATGGATCCCCTTGGGGCCACCAGGACCCAACTCAGGGCCACCTGGAGGCCCCAGGGCCACCTCGGGGACATCATGGATCCCCTTGGGGCCACCAGGACCCAACTCAGGGCCACCTGGAGCCCCTGAGGCCACCTTGGGGGCACCATGGATCCCCTTGGGGCCACCAGGACCCACCTCGGGGCCACCAGAACCTCCTAGGGGGTCCCCAGGTCCAACCTGGAGGCCACCCCCAGGTGCCGGGGCCACCCTGCAGCCGACGGTGGCCAAGGTGGCCTCGATGTCCTCCAGCCGGTGCCGCAGGTGCCGGTAGAAGCAGGTGGCCCCACGGCAGGCGCCCACCAGCTGTCCCAGAGGTCCCCTGGCCACCACGGCTCGGTGTCCCCGGGCCGCGGCCGCCGCCGCCGCCATCATGGCCTCCGCCGCCCGCCCGGTGGCCTCGGTGGCCTCCCGCAACCCGGCGCCGGCCGCGGCCACCCGGTCCCCGTGGGCGGCCACCGCCTGGGCCGCCTCGGCCGGGTCCGTGGCCACGGGCAAGGTCCGGGCGGCCACCAGCAGCTCCCGGCGCGCCGTCGTCTCCCGGGCCACCGCGGCCTCCAAAGCCCTGGCCGCCTCGCCGGTGGCCTCGTCGGTGGCCCCCGCGGCCACCACCGCCCCGCACTCGTCCCCCAGGCGCTCGGCGGCCGCCGCCGCCTTCTCCCAGGTGGCCTCCACGGCCGCCACCCGCCTCCCGCCACTGCCGGGCGGTGGCCACCGCCGTTGCCCAGGTGGCCCCGGCCGCGGTGGCTCCGGTGGTGGCCTCGGTGGTTGTCACGGTGGCCGTGGCACCCTCGGCGGTGGCTCTGGTGGTCCCAGGAGCGGCCATGGTGGCTCCGGTGGTGGCCTCGGTGGCCGTCACGGTGGCCGTGGCACCCTCGGCGGTGGCTCTGGTGGTCCCAGGAGCAGCCATGGTGGCTCCGGTGGTGGCCTCGGTGGCCGTCACGGTGGCCGTGGAACCATCGGTGGTGGCTCTGGTGGTCCCAGGAGCGGCCATGGTGGCTCCGGTGGTGGCCTCAGTGGTCGTGACACCCTCGGTGGTCCCGGTGGTGGCCCCGGTGGTGGCCCCGGCG
This sequence comes from Rhea pennata, assembly GCF_028389875.1. Classification (NCBI taxonomy): domain Eukaryota; kingdom Metazoa; phylum Chordata; class Aves; order Rheiformes; family Rheidae; genus Rhea; species Rhea pennata. The sequence goes on along the minus strand of NW_026907591.1, from coordinate 14,122 downwards.
GCTCCAGCGGCCCAAGTGGTGTCCCCAGCGGTGGCCTGAACATCTCCAGTGGTGGCCCAGGTGGCTCCTACGGTGGCCCTGCCGGCCTGGGCACCTCCGGCGGTGGCCCGGTCGTCGCAGGTGGTGGCCGCGGCGTCCCGGTTGGTGGCCCGGTTGTCCCCGGCGGTGGCCAGGGCCCGGCGGAGGCGGGTGGCCTCGGCGTGGCCGTGGTCCAGGGCCCGGCGGACGTCGGCGCTGAGGGCCACCAAGGCGGCCCGCAGCGAGCCCAGCGGGGCCGGCAGGGCCACGTCCCCCGGGGTGGCCGCCAGCTGGCCCAGGGCGGCCACCGCGGCCACCAGCGGCTCCAGCAGCCCCGGGGACGCCTGGGGACGGGGACGCGGCTGAGCCGGGTCCCCAGGGCCACCTCGAGCTCCCCAACGTCCATCATCCCCTCCCCAGGTCCCCAGGGCCACCTTGAGGTCCCTGATGTCCCTTGTCCCCCTCCTGGGTCCCCAGGGCCACCCCAAGGTCCCCAACGTCCCTCATCCCCTCCCCAGGTCCCCAGTGCCACCTTGAGGTCCCTGATGTCGCATGTCCCCTTCCTGGGTCCCCAGGGCCATCTTGAGCTCCCCAACGTCCCTCATCCCCTCTGCAGGTCCCCGGTGCCACCTCGAGGTCCCTTCCCCATGTTCCTGGTGCCATCTCGAGGTCCCTGATGTCCCTTGTCCCCTCTGCAGGTCCCCAGGGCCACCTCGAGGTCCCTTTCCCAGGTCCCCAGTGCCACCTCGAGGTCCCTTCCCCATGTTCCTGGTGCCACCTCGAGGTCTCAGATGTCCCATGTCCCCTTCCTGGGTCCCCAGGGCCACCTCAAGGTCCCCAACGTCCCTCATCCCCTCTGCAGGTCCCCAGTGCCACCTCGAGGTCCCTTCCCCATGTTCCTGGTGCCACCTCGAGGTCCCTGATGTCCCTTGTCCCCTCTGCAGGTCCCCAGTGCCACCTCGAGGTCCCTTCCCCATGTCCCTGGTGCCACCTCGAGGTCCCTGATGTCCCTTGTCCCCTCCCACGGTCCCCAGGGCCAGCTTGAGGTTCCTGATGTCCCTTGTCCCCTCCCCGGGTCCCCAGGGCCACCTCGAGGTCCCTGATGTCCCTCGTCCCCTCTCCAGGGCCACCTCGAGGTCCCCACCGTCCCTCGTCCCCACCCCAATCCCCAAGCAGGGGGACGCGGCCGCCGTCCCCACCCTCCATGTCCTCCCCCCCCCCTCCCCCCTCCACCCCCCGCCCGGAGCGAAGCGCTGAGACTCGTCCCACCTCGGGGGGCTCCGGGGTCCCCATGGCCGGGGCCGGCGGTGGGACGGGGCCGGCGGTGGGACGGGGACGGCGGTGACCTCCCGGCACCGGATGCCGCCTCCGGCCGGGATGAGCTCAGTTCCCGGGAATGGGGAGGGGAGGGGGGGGGCGGAGCCTGGCGAGAGCCCGGCGTGGGGCCGGCGTGGGGCCACCGTGGGGCCCGTGTGACCCCCCCCCCCGATGTGGCCCCAGCGTGTCCCCCAGTGTGGCCCACATGTGACCCCAATGTGGCCCCAATGTGGCCCCAATGTGGCCCCGATGTGACCCCAATATGGCCCCAGTGTGCCCCACATGTGTCCCTGGCGTGTCCCCAATGTGGCCCCAATGTGACCCCAAAGTGTCCCACATGTGACCCCCAATGTGGCCCCCATGTGGCCCCAAAGTGTCCCACATGTGACCCCAATGTGGCCCCAGCGTGTCCCCAATGTGGCCCCCATGTGGCCCCAATGTGACCCCAAAGTGTCCCCCATGTGACCCCAATGTGGCCCCAGCGTGTCCCCAATGTGGCCCCCATGTGACCCCAATGTGACCCCAAAGTGTCCCACATGTGACCCCAATGTGGCCCCAGCGTGTCCCCAATGTGGCCCCCATGTGGCCCCAATGTGACCCCAAAGTGTCCCACATGTGACCCCAATGTGGCCCCAGCGTGTCCCCAATGTGACCCCAATGTGCCCCACATGTGACCCCAAAGTGTCCCACATGTGACCCCCAATGTGGCCCCCATGTGGCCCCAAAGTGTCCCACATGTGACCCCAATGTGGCCCCAGCGTGTCCCCAATGTGGCCCCCATGTGACCCCAATGTGATCCCAAAGTGTCCCACATGTGACCCCAATGTGGCCCCAGCGTGTCCCCAATGTGGCCCCCATGTAGCCCCAATGTGACCCCAAAGTGTCCCACATGTGACCCCAATGTGGCCCCAGCGTGTCCCCAATGTGGCCCCCATGTGACCCCAATGTGACCCCAAAGTGTCCCACATGTGACCCCAATGTGGCCCCAGCGTGTCCCCAATGTGGCCCCCATGTGGCCCCAATGTGACCCCAAAGTGTCCCACATGTGACCCCAATGTGGCCCCAGCGTGTCCCCAATGTGACTCCAATGTGCCCCACATGTGACCCCAAAGTGTCCCACATGTGACCCCCAATGTGGCCCCCATGTGGCCCCAATGTGACCCCAAAGTGTCCCACATGTGACCCACATGTGGCCCCAGCGTGTCCCCAATGTGGCCCCCATGTAGCCCCAATGTGACCCCAAAGTGTCCCACATGTGGCCCCAATGTGGCCCCAGCATGTCCCCAATGTGGCCCCAATGTGACCCCAAAGTGTCCCACATGTGACCCCAATGTGGCCCCAGCGTGTCCCCAATGTGGCCCCCATGTGGCCCCAATGTGACCCCAAAGTGTCCCACATGTGACCCCAATGTGGCCCCAGCGTGTCCCCAATGTGGCCCCCATGTGGCCCCAATGTGACCCCAAAGTGTCCCACATGTGACCTCAATGTGACCCCAGCGTGTCCCCAATGTGGCCCCCATGTAGCCCCAATGTGACCCCAAAGTGTCCCACATGTGACCCCAATGTGACCCCAGCGTGTCCCCAATGTGGCCCCCATGTGGCCCCAATGTGGCCCCAAAGTGGCCCCAACATGTCCCCACATGTGGCCCCAAAGTGGCCTTGATTTAACCCCAGTGTGACCCCAATATGGCCCCAATGTGCCCCACATGTGACCCCAATGTGGCCCCCATGTGACCCCAATGTGGCCCCAAAGTGGCCCTGATTTAACCCCAATGTGACCCCAATGTGGCCCCACCACGTCCCCAGCGTGGCACCAAGGTGACCCCCACGTGTCCCCCATGTGACCCCAGCGTGTCTCCAATGTGACCCCAATGTGACCCCAAAGTGTCCCCGGCATATCCCTGATGTGGCCCCAGTGTGTCCCACATGTGACCCCAGTGTGACCCCCATGTGGCCCCAATGTGACCCCAATGTGTCCCACACGTGGCCCCGATGTGACCCTGATGTGTCCCCAGCATGTCCCCAATGTGTCCCTGGCGTGTCCCCAATGTGACCCCAATGTGACCCCAACATGACCCCAATGTGACCCCCATGTGGCCCCAGCGCGTCCCTGGTGGCGCTGCCCCCCATCATCCCCCCCCAGCCGTGTCCCCACCCCAGTGACAGCTCGGCGGCTCGGCGCGTCCTCCAGGTTTATTGGGTGCCACCTCCCGTCCCCGTGGAGATGACACCCACCGTGGTCCTGGGGTCCCCAGCGGGGGGGGGGGGGGACAGGGGACATCCCGGTGCCCCCAGGACGGCGAGGGGACGTCCGGGTGTCCCCGGAGTGGAGAGTGGACATCTCCAGTGTCTTCGTGTCCTCAGGGTGGAGAGGGGACACCTGGATGTCCCTGGTGGCCCCAAGACGACCAGGGCCACCCGGGGGTCTCCAAGGTGGCCAACAGACACCCAGACCTCCATGGTGTCCCCAAGACGACCAGGGCCACCCAGGGGTCTCCAAGGTGGCCAACGGAGACCCAGACCTCCATGGTGGCCCCAAGATGACCAGGGCCACCCGGGGGTCTCCAAGGTGGCCGAGGACACCCAGACCTCCCTGGTGGCCCCAAGATGACCAGGGCCACCCGGGGGTCTCCAAGGTGGCCGAGGACACCCAGACCTCCCTGGTGGCCCCAAGATGACCAGGGCCACCCAGGGGTCTCCAAGGTGGCCAACGGACACCCAGACCTCCCTGGTGGCCCCAGGATGACCATGGTCACTCAGGTGTCTCCAAGGTGGCCGAGGACACCCAGACCTCCCTGATGGCCCCAAGATGACCAGGGCCACCTGGGGGTCTCCAAGGTGGCCAAGGACACCCAGACCTCCCTGGTGTCCCCAGGATGACCAGGGCCACCCAGGTGGCCGAGGACACCGAGACCTCCCTGGTGGCCCCAAGATGACCAGGGCCACCCGGGGGTCTCCAAGGTGGCCGAGGACACCCAGACCTCCCTGGTGGCCCCAAGATGACCAGGGCCACCCAGGTGGCTGAGGACACCCAGACCTCCCTGGTGGCCCCAAGATGACCGTGGTCACTCAGGTGTCTGCAAGGTGGCCGAGGACACCCAGACCTCCCTGGTGGCCCCAGGATGACCAGGGCCACCCAGGTGCCCGAGGACACCGAGACCTCCCTGGTGGCCCCAAGATGACCAGGGCCACCCGGGGGTCTCCAAGGTGGCCAACGGACACCCAGACCTCCCTGGTGGCCCCAAGATGACCATGGTCACTCAGATGTCTCCAAGGTGACCAGGAGACTCCCAGACCTCCCTGGTGGCCCCAGGATGACCAGGGCCACCCAGGTGGCCGAGGACACCCAGACCTCCCTGGTGGCCCCAAGATGACCATGGTCACTCAGGTGTCTCCAAGGTGGCCGAGGACACCCAGACCTCCCTGGTGGCCCCAGGATGACCAGGGCCACCCAGGTGGCCGAGGACACCCAGACCTCCCTGGTGGCCCCAAGATGACCAGGGCCACCCAGGGGTCTCCAAGGTGGCCAACGGACACCCAGACCTCCCTGGTGTCCCCAAGATGACCAGGGCCACCCGGGGGTCTCCAAGGTGGCCAACGGACACCCAGACCTCCCTGGTGTCCCCAAGATGACCATGGTCACTCAGGTGTCTCCAAGGTGGCCGAGGACACCCAGACCTCCCTGGTGGCCCCAGGATGACCAGGGCCACCCAGGTGGCCGAGGACACCCAGACCTCCCTGGTGTCCCCAGGATGACCAGGGCCACCCGGCCGGCCCTAGAGCCCCTCCTGCAGGGCGGCCAGCGCCCGGGCCAGGCGCTCGGCGTCCCCGCCGTCCCCGCCCTCCGTCCCCAAGGCCGCCACGACGTCCCCCAGGGCGGCGGCGCTGGCGGCGAAGCCCCCGCCGGCCGCCACGTCCTCCTCCACGGCGGCCATCAGCGTCCCCAGCTGGTTGGCCACCTCCTCCAAGGTGCCCAAGGCGGCGGCGAGGGCGGCGGTGGCCTCGGCGGTGGCCTCGGCGGCGGCGGCGGCGGCCCGGGCCCGGCGGCGGTAGAGACTCGCCTGGCGGCGCTGGTGGCCGGCGGCGGCGGCCAGGTGGCCCGCGGCCGTCCCCGCGCCGTGCAGGGCCACCTGGCACAGCAGGGCCACGGTGGCCAGGCAGGGGACGAGGTGGCTCTCCTGGGTCACCCCCAGCGCCGTCCGCACCACGTCCAGGGCCACTGCGGGGACAGCGGGGACGTTGGGGTTGGGTTGGGGACACCAGGGACGTTGGGGACGTTGGGGACATTGAGGTTGGTTTGGGGACAGCAGGGGTGCTGGGGACACTGGGGACGTTGGGGGACACTGGGGTTGGGTTGGGGACACCAGGGACGTTGGGGACATTGAGGTTGGGTTGGGGACAGCAGGGGCGCTGGGGACACTGGGGACGTTGGGGGACTTTGGGGTTGGGTTGGGGACACCAGGGACGTTGGGGACGTTGGGGACATTGAGGTTGGGTTGGGGACAGCTGGGGTGTTGGGGACACTGGGGACGTTGGGGGACACTGGGGACATTGGGGGACATTGGGGTTGGGTTGGGGACACCAGGGACGTTGGGGACGTTGGGGACATTGAGGTTGGGTTGGGGACAGCAGGGGCGTTGGGGACACTGGGGACGTTGGGGGACTTTGGGGGACACTGGGGACATTGGAGGACACTGGAGGACGTTGGGGACATTGGGGTTGGGTTGGGGACACCAGGAGTGATGGGGACATTGAGGGATGTGGGGGACACTGGGGACATTGGGGACGTTGGGGACACTGGAGGACACTGGACATGGGGGCTGGGGACACGGGGGGCACGTTGGGGACAGCGGGGTGGGGGCATCTCCCAGCAGCCCCAGTGTCCCCCAGTGTCCCCCAGTGTCCCCAGGCCTAGGGCCGGGCAAGGGGAAGGCGTCCGGCAGCTTGTGCCAGTCTGTTCTGGTTCATATTGGTCTGTACTGGTCTATGCTGGTCTATACTGGTTGGGCAAGGGGAAAGCATCTGGTAGCTTATGTCAGTCAGTCCTGGTCCATTCTGGTCTGTACTGGTCCATACTGGCCTGTACTGGTCTATACTGGTTGGGCAAGGAAAAGCATCTGGTAACTTATGCCAGTCTGTCCTGCTCTGTATTGGTCCATACTGGTCTGTACTGGTCTATACTGGTTGGGCAAGGGGAAGGTGTCTGGCAGCTTATGCCAGTCTGTCCTGGTCCATACTGGTCTGTACTGGTTGGGCAAGGGGAAGGTGTCTGGCAGCTTATGCTGGTCTGCACTGGTCTGTCCTGGTCCATACTGGTCTATACTGGTTGGGCAAGGGGAAGGTGTCTGGTAGTTTATGCCAGTCTGTCCTGGTCCATACTAGTCTGTCCTGGTCCATACTGGTCTGTACTGGTTGGGCAAGGGGAAGGTGTCTGGCAGCTTATGCTGGTCTGCACTGGTCTGTCCTGGTCCATACTGGTCTATACTGGTTGGGCAAGGGGAAGGTGTCTGGTAGTTTATGCCAGTCTGTCCTGGTCCATACTAGTCTGTCCTGGTCCATACTGGTCTGTACTGGTTGTGCAAGGGGAAGGTGTCTGGCAGCTTATGCTGGCCCGTACTGGCCCGTACTGGTCTGTACTGGTGCGGCACTCACGCAGGGGGGTGGCGAGCAGCAGCAGCGCCAGGGCCAGGTCGCGCAGGAGCCGCAGGGCCCGGCGGCGGCGGCGGCAGCGGCGCAGCTCCCGCTCGAGCTGCCCGGCGGCGGCGGCGGCGGCGGCGGCCAGGGCGGCGTCGAGGCCCCCGGCGGCTCCGGCGCCGCCTCCGGCACCGGCTCCGGCACCGGCTCCGGCACCGGCTCCGGCGCCGGGCGCCAGCAGCGCCGCCAAACCGGTCTCCAGCGCCGCCAAGCCGGACTCGGCTGCCGCCCGCGCCCGTCGCCGCCCGCCGCCAGGGCTCCCGGCACCGCCGCCGGCGTCCCCAGCGCCTCGGCCAGCGCCGCCAGCGCCCGCAGCCCCTCGGCCGCCAGCGCCGCCGCCGCCGCCGCCGCCGCCGCCGGGCCCCCCGCGCCGGCCTGCGAGGGGCCCAGGCGTCCGGGTGAGCGAGACCGACACCCCCCCCCATATACACACACTCAAGGGGCCCAGGCGTCCGGGTGAGCGAGACAGGCACCCCCCCACACACACACACACTCGAGGGGCCCAGGCATCCGGGTGAGCGAGACAGGCACCCCCCCCCATATACACACACTCAAGGGGCCCAGGCATCCGGGTGAGCGAGACAGGCACCCCCCACACACACACACACACTCGAGGGGCCCAGGCGTCCGGGTGAGCGAGACAGGCACCCCCCCCATATACACACACTCAAGGGGCCCAGGCGTCCGGGTGAGCGAGACAGGCACCCCCCCCCCATATACACACACTCAAGGGGCCCAGGCATCCGGGTGAGCGAGACAGACACCCCCCCCATATACACACATTCAAGGGGCCCAGGCGTCCGGGTGAGCGAGACAGACACCCCCCCCATATACACACATTCAAGGGGCCCAGGCGTCCGGGTGAGCGAGACAGGCACCCCCCCCCATATACACATACACTCAAGGGGCCCAGGCGTCCGGGTGAGCGAGACAGGCACCCCCCCCCATATACACACATTCAAGGGGCCCAGGCGTCCGGGTGAGCGAGACAGGCACCCCCCCCCATATACACACACACTCAAGGGGCCCAGGCGTCCGGGTGAGCGAGACAGGCACCCCCCCCCATATACACACACTCAAGGGGCCCAGGCGTCCGGGTGAGCGAGACAGGCACCCCCCCCCATATACACACATTCAAGGGGCCCAGGCGTCCGGGTGAGCGAGACAGGCACCCCCCCCATATACACACACATTCAAGGGGCCCAGGCGTCCGGGTGTGAGCGAGACCGACACCCCCCCCATATACACACACACTCAAGGGCCCAGGCATCCGGGTGAGCGAGACAGACACCCCCCCATATACACACATTCAAGGGCCCAGGCGTCCGGTGTGAGCGAGACAGACACCCCCCCCATATACACACATTCAAGGGGCCCAGGCGTCCGGGTGAGCGAGACAGGCACCCCCCCACACACACACACACACTCAAGGGGCCCAGGCGTCCGGGTGAGCGAGACCGACACCCCCCCCATATACACACACACTCGAGGGGCCCAGGCGTCCGGGTGAGCGAGACAGGCACCCCCCCCATATACACACACTCGAGGGGCCCAGGCGTCCGGGTGAGCGAGACAGGCACCCCCCCACACACACACACACACTCAAGGGGCCCAGGTGTCCGGGTGAGCAAGAACCTCCTCACTCGAGGGGCCCAGGCGTCCGGGTGAGCGAGACAGGCACCCCCCCCACCACACACACACACACACACTCGAGGGGCCCAGGCGTCCGGGTGAGTGAGACACCCCCCCCCCCGACTTGAGGGGCCCAGGCGTCCGGGTGAGCAAGAACCGTCCCCGCCACACACACACACACTCAAGGGGCCCAGGCATCCGGGTGAGCGAGAAACCCTGTCCCAAGGGGCCCAGGCGTCCGGGCGATTACCCCCCCCCCCACCCACCAAGGGGCCCAGGTGTCCAGGTGAGCGAGACCCCCTGCAAGGGACCCAGATATCCGGGCGAGCAAGCCCCCCCCCAAAAAAGGGGCCCAGGCGTCCGGGAGTCACCCCACCACCACCCCCATTCCAGTGGCCCGTGGGAGGGGCAGGGGCCCAGGCGTCCGGGCGGGATCCTCCTGATGAAGCCACTGGAGCTACGAGGGACCCAGGGGCTGGGGGAAGGGGGCAAGGGGGGCCCAGGCGTCCGAGCGGAGGGCCCAGGCGTCCGGGCGGAGGGGCCCAGGCATCCGGGCCCGGGAACCCACAAACTTCCCCTTCCGGCGCCGCGCAGGGGCCCAGGCGTCCGGGCGCTGCACCCCAACAGCTCCCCCTCCCGGAGCTGGCGGTCGCCCATCCTCCGTCACCCCGGGGGCCCAGGCGTCCGGGCCCCTCCCCGCCCCCCCCCCCCCAGGCACCCACCTCCTCGCGCCCCTCAGGGACCATCGCTGCGGCCGGCACCCGCCTCGCGCCCCTCCCCCGCCCGGCCCCGCCCCGTCACAGCCCGGGGGGACCCAGGAGTCCGGGCCACGGAATGGGCCCAGGCGTCCGGGCTATGGAAGGGGCCCAGGCGTCCGGGCCTGCGGAAGGGGCCCAGGCGTCCGGGCTGTGGAAGGGGCCCAGGTGTCCTGGCTATGGAAGGGGCCCAGGTGTCCGGGCCACGGAATGGGCCCAGGCGTCCGGGCCTGCGGAAGGGGCCCAGGCGTCCGGGCTATGGAAGGGGGCCCAGGCGTCCGGGCCTGCGGAAGGGGCCCAGGCGTCCGGGCTGTGGAAGGGGCCCAGGTGTCCTGGCTGTGGAAGGGGCCCAGGTGTCCGGGCTATGAAAGGGCCCAGGCGTCCGGGCCATGGAAGGGGCCCAGGCGTCCGGGCCCACGGAATGGGCCCAGGCGTCCGGGCCTGCGGGAAGGGCCCAGGCGTTCCGGGCTGTGGAAGGGGCCCAGGCGTCCGGGCTGTGGAAGGGGCCCAGGCGTCCTGCCCCACGGAATGGGCCCAGGCGTCCTGGCCATGGAAGGGGCCCAGGCGTCCGGGCCATGGAAGGGGCCCAGGCATCCTGGCCATGGAAGGGGCCCAGGCGTCCGGGCCATGGAAGGGGCCCAGGCGTCCGGGCTACGGAAGGGGCCCAGGCGTCCGGGCCATGGAAGGGGCCCAGGCGTCCGGGCCCACAGAAGGGGCCCAGGTGTCCGGGCTATGGAAGGGGCCCAGGCGTCCTGGCCATGGAAGGGGCCCAGGCGTCCGGGCCCACAGAAGGGGCCCAGGCGTCCGGGCTATGGAAGGGGCCCAGGCGTCGGGGCCATGGAAGGGGCCCAGGCGTCCTGGCCATGGAAGGGGCCAGGCGTCCGGGCCATGGAAGGGGCCCAGGCGTCCAGGCCCACGTAGGACCCGATGCCCAGGCCCACGAAGGGCCCAGGCGTCCGGGTCTGCAGGAGGGGCCCAGGCGTCCCGGCCCATGGGCGGAGCCGCGTGCGGGGGCGGGGCCAACCTGACCCCTCCCCCCTCCCCCCCTTGCGCTCTCTGATTGGCTCCCTCCTGGCCATGACCCGCCCCAACCCACTCGCGACTTCCCATTGGCCAGCGCGCGGGGAAGGGGGCGGGGATTCACCGCCCCTCCCACCTCCCCGCCGCCCATTGGCTGCCGCCTTCCCGCCGCGGCGGGCGGGGGCGGGGCTTGGCCGGCGTCGGCGCCGCTGATTGGCTGGAGGCGGGAGGAGCGCGGACGGCGGCGCCTTCCCGGCGGGCAGCGCGCGGGGGGGTTGGGGGGGGGGGAACTGGGAGCCACTGGGAGCCGCTGGGAGCCGCTGGGAGCCCCGATGGCCGCGGATCGCCTGGAGCCGCCGGGCGCTTTCGGTGAGGCTCGGACGCCTGGGCCCCTCCCGGACGCCTGGGCCCCCCATTCCCACCCCCGGACGCCTGGGCCCCCCGTTGCCCCTCCCGGACACCTGGGCCCCCCGTTGCCCCCTCCCGGATGCCTGGGCCCCCCGTTGCCCGCCCCGGACGCCTGGGCCCCAGCTGTGCCCCCTCCCGGACGCCTGGGCCCCCTGTTGCCCGTCCCGGACGCCTGGGCACCCAGCTGTGCCCCCTCCCGGATGCCTGGGCCCCCCGTTGCCCCCCCCTGGACGCCTGGACCCCCCCCGTAGCCCACCCCGGACGCCTGGACCCCCCCCGTAGCCCACCCCGGACGCCTGGGCCCCCCGTTGCCCCCCCTGACGCCTGGACCCCCCCCCTTAGTCCACCCCGGACGCCTGGGCCCCCCCGTAGCCCGCCCCGGACGCCTGGGCCCCCGTTGCCCCCCCTGGACACCTGGACCCCCCCGTAGCCCGCCCCGGACGCCTGGGCCCCCCGTAGCCCACCCCGGACGCCTGGGCCCCCGTTGCCCCCCCCGGACGCCTGGGCCCCCGTAGCCCTCCCCGGACGCCTGGGCCCCAGCTGTGCACCCCCCCCCCAGGGCCGCCGGTTCTCGTCCCCCCGTCGCACTTCCAGCCCCGCTCGGCCGCCGCCAGGTAACCGCCGCCCCCGGGACCCCCTGGTGACCCCCCGGTGACCCCAATGACCCCCCGGTGACCCCCCCGGGACCCCACCCCCGGTGACCCCGCCCCCAGTGACCCCCCGGTGACCCCAGTGACCCCCCCCGGAACCCCCGTTGCACCCTGCCCCCAGTGACCCCTGGTGACCCCCCCGGGACCCCGCCCCAGTGACCCCCTGGTGACCCCCCGGTGACCCCCAGGGACCCCCCCCTGCACCCCACCCCCAGTGCCCCCCGGTGACCCCAGTGACCCCTCAGTGACCCCCCCCCCCCAGAACCCCCCTTGCAACCCTGCCCCAGTGACTCCCTGGTGACCCCAGTGACCCCCAGTGACCCCCACAGGGACCCCCCCCTGCAACCCCTCCCAGTGGCCCCCAGTGACCCCTAGTGACCCCCCCCAGGACCTCTCAGTGACCCCCGGTGACCCCCGGTGACCCCGCCCACATAACCCCCTCCCACTTCCTCTCCCAGTAACCCCTAATGACCCCCCAGTGACCCCCCCGTGACTCCCGTGACCCCCGTGACCTCACAGTGACCCCAGTAACCCCCTGTGACCCCATGACCTCCCAGTGACCCCGTCACCTCCCAGTCCCCCCCCCCCCAGTGCTCCCAGTTGCCCCCATTACCCGCCCAGTTCCCCCCCCCCAGTTTCCCCAGTCTGAGGCTGGGCTGGTGGGGGGGGCTGGGGGCCACCCGGACGCCTGGGCCCATGGGCTGGGTGCCCCCGCAGGCCCCTGCCCCCCTCGGGGGCGGAGCTAGAGGCTGAGAGGAGGCGGAGCCAAGGCCTGGAGGCGGAGCTAGAGGCCGAGAGGAGGCGGAGCCAAGGCCTGGAGGCGGAGCTTGATGCAGAGAGGAGGCGGAGCCAAGGCCTGGAGGCGGAGCTAGAGGCCGAGAGGGGGCGGAGCCAAGGCCTAAGGGTGGAGCTGGAGGCGGAGCAGGGGCGGAGTCAAAGTCTGGAGGCGGAGCTTGCCACAGCAAGGAGGCGGAGCCAAGGCCTGGAGGCGGAGCTTGAGGCCGAGAGGAGGTGGAGCCAAGGCCTAAGGGTGGAGCTGGAGGCAGAGCAGGGGCGGGGCCAAGGCCCGGGGGCGGAGCTCGCGGCCCCGGGGGCGGGGCCAGGTGCCGAGGGGCGGGGCCTGGCCGAGGCCGCCGCCCTGGGGACGGAGCTGGAGGAGGAGCTGGGGAGGTGAGCGGGGGGGGGGGGGACGTGGCCCCCGTGACCCCTGTGCCCCCCCACGGCCCCCCATGACCCCTGTGACCCCCCGTGCCCCCCCACGGCCCCCCATGACCCCCGTGACCCCCCATGGCCCCCCCCACCCCGCTGTGACCCCCGGGACCCCCCTGTGCCCCCCCCCCGGCCCCCCCACCCTGCCATGACCCGGTGACCTCCCTGTGCCCCCCCACCCTGCCGTGACCCCCCCCCCTGCCCCCCCAACAGACCCCCCCCGTGAGCCCCCTTTGCCCCCCCGTGTCCCCCCACGGCCCCCCCCTCGTGTTTCCCCTGTTGCCCCTGCCCCCCCCATGACCCCCACAGCCCCCCCACGCCCCCCGTGTCCCCGCCCCCGCCCCCCCACGTCCCCCGTGCCCCCCCCGTGTGCCCCCCCATGTGGCCCCCCGTCCCACCCGTGCCCCCCAATGTCCCCCCCACGCCCCCCCATGTGGCCCCCATCCCCCCCACGCCCCCCCGTGTGCCCCCCCCACGCCCCCCCCATGTGGCCCCCATCCCCCCACGCCCCCCCGTGTCCCCCCCACGCCCCCCCATGCCCCCCCGTGTCCCCCCACACCCCCCCATGTGGCCCCCGTCCCCCCCACGCCCCCCCCGTGTGCCCCCCCCACGCCCCCCCATGTGGCCCCCATCCCCCCCACGCCCCCCCGTGCCCCCCCGTGTCCCCCCCCACGCCCCCCATGTGGCCCCCTGTGCCCCCCACACCCCCCCATGACCCCCGTGTGCCCCCCCACACCCCCCCCGTGCCCCCCCGGGTGCCCCCCACGCCCCCCCATGTGGCCCCCCCGTGTCCCCCCGCGCCCCCCCCATGTGCCCCCCCGTGTCCCCCCACGCCCCCCCCGTGTGCCCCCCCACGCCCCCCCGTGTCCCCCACGCCCCCCATGTAGCCCCTGTGCCCCCCCACACCCCCCCATGTGCCCCCCCCGTGTCCCCCCACGCCCCCCACGCCCCCCCGCGCCCCCGCAGGTGGGGGGGCTCCCGCGCCCGCGTCGCCGCCCTGGGTCACATCCTGGCGCTGCAGGAGCTGGAGCTGAGCCGGCAGGTGACGGGGGGGGGGGCGTGGGGGGGGGGGTCACCCGGGCGGGGGGACACGGGGGGGGGGGGGGGGGGGGGGCACCCGGGGGGGGTTGAGGGGGGCACCCACGGGGCTGGGGGTGTCCCTATGGGTGCTCGGGGGGGGGGTCCTGGGCCCCCACGGGGGGTCTGGGGTCCTTGGGGGGGGTGGGGCTGGGTTGTGGGTGCCATGGGGGGGGGGTCCTGGGGGGGCCCGGGGGGCCCGGGGGGGCTATAGGGGCCCTGGGGGTCCCAAGGGGAGGGGGGGGTCCTGGGTGCTGAGGAGGGGGTCCGTGGGTGCCTCCCCGTGGGTGCCTCCCCGTGGGTGCTCCCCCCCCGTGGGTGCCCCCCCCCGCGTGGGTGCTCA